>NW_018745130.1:0-174997 GCF_001683475.1 Chenopodium quinoa
GTACCTGCAAAATAACGGAGACTCCTGAGAGCTCCGCCTCCAACGGTCAAGTTAGTACCTGATTAAGGAGTAATTAATACGGAAATTAAAGTAATAAGACCTCTCTAGGTGAGAGTGTTTAATGTTGGTAATCTGCTTTGTTAGCGAGATTAGCCGGTTATTAGTGTTCCGTAATGTTTCTGTTCTTCTCTGTTCTTCAGGTGAGATTAATTGCTTGGTCAATTGCCTCTCAATTGCTTGATGTTCTCTTGATTTCTTGATTGCTTAATTAATGAGGATTAATTAAGTATTTATAGTCTTGAGAAGCGTGCCACTCTCTATGTTTAGGGTAAACCTAGGGCTGACCGGGCCTCTAGACAGGATTGGGCCTTGTTGGCCGGTTTTCCCATTTGGCATGGGTGGACACGTGGCGTGCCTCGATTGGTCCGTAGAGGACATATCTGTGATTGACACGTGGCAGGCTCCTATTGGCCTTCGTGAAGGACACGTGGCGGAACCTGGTTGGTCCACTTGTCAGACGGTGATTGGTGGATAAAAATCCCCTAATCAACTTTCATTTGATTCAATTAGCTTAGAAGAATGCATTTCAATTTCATTTGATTTAAATAGCTTTGTTTGAATGCCTTTGCCTTCATTTTATTCAATTAGCTTTGTAGAATGCGTTTCACTTTTATTTGATTTAAAAAGCTTTGTTTAAATGTGTTTGACTTTTATTTGATTTAAAAAGCTTTTTTAAATGTGTTTCACTTGCATTTGATTTAGTAAGTTTTGTTGAATGCATTTGACTTTCATTTGATTCAAAATGTTTTGTTTGAATGTGTTTTGACTTTCATATGATTTAATTAGCATTGTAGAATGTATTTCACTTTCATGTGATTCAAATAGCTTTGTTTTAATGAGTTTCACTTTCTCTTGATTTATAAAGCTTTGTTTGAATGTATTTGACTTTAATTTTAATCAATTAGCTATGAAGAATTCATTTGACTTTCATTTGATTAATAATGCTTTGTTTGAATGTGTTTGACTTTCATTTGGTTCAATTAGCTTTGAAGAGTTCATTTGACTTTTATTTGATTCAAAATCTTTGTTTGAATGTGTTTGACTTTCATTTGATTGAATTTGCTTTGAAAAATGCATTTGACTTTCATTTGATACAATAAGCATTATTGAATGCATTTGACTTTCATTCGATTTAATAAGCTTTTTTGAATGCATTTGACTTTCATTTGATTCAATTAGCTTTGTAGAATACATTTCACTTTCATTTCATTTAAAATAGCTTTGTTTGAATTGCATTTTACTTTCATTTGATTTTAATTGCTTTGTTTGAATGTGTTTGACTTTCATTTGATTTAAAAAGCTTTTTTGAATGTGTTTGACTTTCATTTGGTTCAATTAGCATTATTGAATGCATTTGCCATTTATTTGAATCAAAAGCTTTATTTGAACGTGTTTGACTTTCATTTGATTCAATTAGCTTTGTAGAATGCATTTCACTTTCATTTGATTGAAATAGCTTTGTTTGAATGTGTTTACCTTTCATTTGGTTCAAAAAGCTGGGTTTGAATGTGTTTTCACTTTCATTTGATTCAATTAGCTTTGTAGAATTTCTTTCACTTTCATTTGATTCAAAAAGCTTTGTTTGAATGTGTTTTACTTTCATTTGATTCAGTTAGCTATGAAGAATGCATTTGACTTTCATTTGATTCAAATAGTTTTGTTTGAAAATGTTTGACTTTCATTTAATTCATAAAGCTTTGATTGAATGTGTTTGACTATCATTTGATTCGAATAGTTTTGTTTGAATGTGTTTGACTTTTATTTGATTCATAATGCTGTTTTTGAATGTGTTTGACATTCTTTTGATTCAATTAGCTTTGAATAATTCATTTCACTTCTATTTGACTCAAAAGCTTTGTTTGAATGTGTTTGACTTATTCTCCACTTTAACGACAGAAAAAAGGATTATTTGATTGAATTAGCTATGAAAAATGCACTTGACTTTCATTTGATTCAAAAAGCGTTGTTTGAATGTGTTTGACTTTTATTTGATTCAATTTGATTTGTAGAATGCATTTGAATTTCATTTGATTCAAAAAGCTTTGTTTGAATGTGTTTGACTTTCATTTGATTCAATTAGCTTTGTAGAATGCATTTCAATTTCATTTGATTTAAATAGCTTTGTTTGAATGTGTTTGCCTTCATTTTATTCAATTAGCTTTGTAGAATGCGTTTCACTTTCATTTGATTAAATAACTTTGTTTGAATTTCAT
This sequence comes from Chenopodium quinoa, assembly GCF_001683475.1. NCBI lineage: Eukaryota > Viridiplantae > Streptophyta > Magnoliopsida > Caryophyllales > Amaranthaceae > Chenopodium > Chenopodium quinoa. The sequence goes on from NW_018745130.1 coordinate 2,274, forward strand.
TTGATTTAAAAAGCTTTATTTAAATGTATTTGACTTTTATTTGATTTAAATAGCTTTTCCTAAATGTGTTTGACTTTCATTTCATTCAATTAGCATTGTTGAATGCATATGTCTTCCATTTGAATTAAAAGCTGTATTTGAATGTGTTTGACTTTCATTTTAATAGCATTGTAGAATGTATTTCACTTTCATTTGATTCAAATAGCTTTGTTTTAATGTGTTTGACTGTTACTTGATTCAAAAAGCTTTGTTTGAATATGTTAGACTTTCATTTGATTCAATTAGCTATGAAGATTGCATTTGACTTTTTTATTTGATTCAAGTAGTTTTGTTTAAATATGTTTGACTTTCGTTTGATTCATAAAGCTTTGGTTGAATGTGTTTGGCTTTCATTTGATTCATTTAGCTTTGTAGAATTCATTTTACTTTCAAATGATTAAAATAGCATTGTTTTAATGTGTTTTGACTTTCACTTAATTCAAAAAGCTTTTTATGAATGTGTTTGACTTGCATTTAATTCAATTTGCTGTGTAGAATGCTTTTCACTTTCATTTGATTTAATTAGCTTTGTTTGAATGTGTTTAACTTCATTTGGTTCAATTAGCTTTGAAGAATTCATTTCACTTTCATTTGATTAAAATAGCTTTGTTTTAATGTGTTTGACTTTCACTTAATTCAAAAAGATTTTTATGAATGTGTTTGACTTTCATTTAATTCAATTTGCTCTGTAGAATACATTTCACTTTCATATTATTTTAATAGCTTTGTTTGAATGTGTTTTCCATCGTTTTATTCAATTAGCTTTTTAAATTGCATTTCACTTTCATTTGATTTTAATAGCTTTTTTTTAATGTGTTTGACTTTATTTTGATTCAATTTGCTTTGTAGAATGCATTTCACTTTCAATTGATTTAAATACCTTTGTTTGAATGTGTTTGACTACTTCATTTGATTCAATAAGCTTTGTAGAATGCATTTCACTTTCATTTGATTTAAATAGCTTTCTTTGAACGTGTTTGCCTTAATTTTATTCAATTAGCTTTGTAAATTGCATTTCACTTTTATTTGAATTTAATAGCTTTGTTTGAATGTGTTTGACTTTCATTTGATTTAAAAAGCTTTGTTTAAATGTGTTTTACTTTCATTTGATTTAAAAAGCTTTTTTAAATGTGTTTCATTTGCATTTGATTTAGTAAGTTTTGTTGAATGCATTTGACTTTCATTTGATTCAAAAAGTTTTGTTTGAATGTGTTTGACTTTCATATGATTTAATTAGCATTATAGAATGTATTTCACTTTCATTTGATTCAAATAGCTTTGTTTTAATGAGTTTCACTTTCTCTTGATTTATAAAGCTTTGTTTGAATGTATTTGACTTTAATTTTAATCAATTAGCTATGAAGAATTCATTTGACTTTCATTTGATTAATAATGCTTTGTTTGAATGTGTTTGACTTTCATTTGGTTCAATTAGCTTTGAAGAGTTCATTTGACTTTTATTTGATTCAAAATCTTTGTTTGAATGTGTTTGACTTTCATTTGATTGAATTTGCTTTGAAAAATGCATTTGACTTTCATTTGATACAATAAGCATTATTGAATGCATTTGACTTTCATTCGATTTAATAAGCTTTTTTGAATGCATTTGACTTTCATTTGATTCAATTAGCTTTGTAGAATACATTTCACTTTCATTTGATTTAAAATAGCTTTGTTTGAATTGCATTTTACTTTCATTTGATTTTAATTGCTTTGTTTGAATGTGTTTGACTTTCATTTGATTTAAAAAGATTTTTTGAATGTGTTTGACTTTCATTTGGTTCAATTAGCATTATTGAATGCATTTGCCTTTTATTTGAATCAAAAGCTTTATTTGAACGTGTTTGACTTTCATTTGATTCAATTAGCTTTGTACAATGCATTTCACTTTCATTTGATTGAAATAGCTTTGTTTGAATGTGTTTAACTTTCATTTGGTTCAAAAACCTTTGTTTAAATGTGTTTGACTTTCATTCGATTCAATTAGCTTTGTAGAATGTCTTTCCTTTTCATTTGATTCAAAAAGCTTTGTTTGAATGTGTTTTACTTTCATTTGATTCAGTTAGCTATGAAGAATGCATTTGACTTTCATTTGATTCAAATAGTTTTGTTTGAAAATGTTTGACTTTCATTTAATTCATTAAGCTTTGATTGAATGTGTTTGACTTTCATTTGATTCAAATAGTTTTGTTTGAATGTGTTTAACTTTTATTTGATTCATAATGCTTTTTTTGAATGTGTTTGACTTTCTTTTGATTCAATTAGCTTTGAATAATTCATTTGACTTCTATTTGACTCAAAAGCTTTGTTTGAATGTGTTTGACTTATATTTGATTGAATTATCTATGAAAAATGCGCTTGACTTTCATTTGATTCAAAAAGCTTTGTTTGAATGTGTTTGACTTTTATTTGATTCAATTAGCTTTGTAGAATGCATTTCAATTTCATTTGATTCAAAAAGCTTTGTTTGAATGTGTTTGACTTTCATTTGATTCAATTAGCTTTGTAGAATGCATTTCAATTTCATTTGATTTAAATAGCTTTGTTTGAATGCGTTTGCCTTCATTTTATTCAATTAGCTTTGCAGAATGCGTTTCACTTTCATTTGATTTAAATAACTTTGTTTGAATGTGTTTGACTTTCATTTGATTTAAAAATCTTTATTTAAATGTATTTGACTTTTATTTGATTTAAATAGCTTTTCCTAAATGTGTTTGACTTTCATTTCATTTAATTAGCATTGTTGAATGCATTTGTCTTTCATTTGAATTAAAAGCAGTATTTGAATGTGTTTGACCTTCATTTTAATAGCATTGTAGAATGAATTTCACTTTCATTTGATTCAAATAGCTTTGTTTTAATGTGTTTGACTGTTACTTGATTCAAAAAGCTTTGTTTGAATATGTTTGACTTTCATTTGATTCAATTAGCTATGAAGATTGCATTTGACTTTTTCATTTGATTCAAGTAGTTTTGTTTAAATATGTTTGACTTTTGTTTGATTCATAAAGCTCTGTTTGAATGTGTTTGGCTTTCATTTGATTCATTTAGCTTTGTAGAATTCATTTTCCTTTCAAATGATTAAAATAGCATTGTTTTAATGTGTTTGACTTTCACTTAATTCAAAAAGCTTTTTATGAATGTGTTTAACTTGCATTTAATTCAATTTGGTATGTAGAATGCATTTCACTTTCATTTGATTTAATTAGCTTTGTTTGAATGTGTTTGACTTCATTTGGTTCAATTAGCTTTGAAGAATTCATTTCACTTTCATTTTATTAAAATAGCTTTGTTTTAATGTGTTTGACTTTCACTTAATTCAAAAAGGATTTTATGAATGTGTTTGACTGTCATTTAATTCAATTTGCTGTGTAGAATGCATTTCACTTTCATATTATTTTAATAGCTTTGTTTGAATGTGTTTGCCTTCATTTTATTCAATTAGCTTTGTAAATTGCATTCCACTTTCATTTGATTTTAATAGCTTTTTTTTAATGTGTTTGACTTTAATTTGATTCAATTTGCTTTGTAGAATGCATTTCACTTTCAAATGATTTAAATACCTTTGTTTGAATGTGTTTGACTACTTCATTTGATTCAATAAGCTTTGTAGAATGCATTTCACTTTCATTTGATTTAAATAGCTTTCTTTGAACGTGTTTGCCTTAATTTTATTCAATTAGCTTTGTAAATTGCATTTCACTTTTATTTGAATTTAATAGCTTTGTTTGAATGTGTTTGACTTTCATTTGATTTAAAAAGCTTTGTTTAAATGTGTTTTACTTTCATTTGATTTAAAAAGCTTTTTTAAATGTGTTTCATTTGCATTTGATTTAGTAAGTTTTGTTGAATGCATTTGACTTTCATTTGATTCAAAAAGTTTTGTTTGAATGTGTTTGACTTTCATATGATTTAATTAGCATTATAGAATGTATTTCACTTTCATTTGATTCAAATAGCTTTGTTTTAATGAGTTTCACTTTCTCTTGATTTATAAAGCTTTGTTTGAATGTATTTGACTTTAATTTTAATCAATTAGCTATGAAGAATTCATTTGACTTTGATTTGATTAATAATGCTTTGTTTGAATGTGTTTGACTTTCATTTGGTTCAATTAGCTTTGAAGAGTTCATTTGACTTTTATTTGATTCAAAATCTTTGTTTGAATGTGTTTGACTTTCATTTGATTGAATTTGCTTTGGAAAATGCATTTGACTTTCATTTGATACAATAAGCATTATTGAATGCATTTTACTTTCATTCGATTTAATAAGCTTTGTTGAATGCATTTGACTTTCATTTGATTCAATTAGCTTTGTAGAATACATTTCACTTTCATTTGATTTAAAATAGCTTTGTTTGAATTGCATTTTACTTTCATTTGATTTTAATTGCTTTGTTTGAATGTGTTTGACTTTCATTTGATTTAAAAAGCTTTTTTGAATGTGTTTAACTTTCATTTGGTTCAATTAGCATTATTGAATGCATTTGCCTTTTATTTGAATCAAAAGCTTTATTTGAACGTGTTTGACTTTCATTTGATTCAATTAGCTATGTAGAATGCATTTCACTTTCATTTGATTGGAATAGCTTTGTTTGAATGTGTTTAACTTTCATTTGATTCAAAAAGCTGGGTTTGAATGTGTTTCACTTTTATTTGATTCAATTAGCTTTGTAGAATTTCTTTCACTTTCATTTGATTCAAAAAGCTTTGTTTGAATGTGTTTTACTTTCATTTGATTCAGTTAGCTATGAAGAAGGCATTTGACTTTCATTTGATTCAAATAGTTTTGTTTGAAAATGTTTGACTTTCATTTAATTCATTAAGCTTTGATTGAATGTGTTTGACTTTCATTTGATTCAAATAGTTTTGTTTGAATGTGTTTGACTTTTATTTGATTCATAATGCTTTTTTTGAATGTGTTTGACTTCCTTTTGATTCAATTAGCTTTGAATAATTCATTTCACTTCTATTTGACTCAAAAGCTTTGTTTGAATGTGTTTGACTTATATTTGATTGAATTAGCAATGAAAAATGCACTTGACTTTCATTTGATTTAAAAAGCTTTGTTTGAATGTGTTTGACTTTCATTTGATTCAATTAGCTTTGTAGAATGCATTTCAATTTCATTTGATTCAAAAAGCTTTGTTTGAATGTGTTTGACTTTTATTTGATTCAATTAGCTTTGTAGAATGCATTTCAATTTCATTTGATTTAAATAGCTTTGTTTGAATGTGTTTGCCTTCATTTTATTCAATTAGCTTTGTAGAATGCATTTCACTTTCATTTGATTTAAATAACTTTGTTTGAATGTGTTTGACTTTCATTTGATTTAAAAAGCTTTATTTAAATGTATTTGACTTTTATTTGATATAAATAGCTTTTCCTAAATGTGTTTGACTTTCATTTCATTCAATTAGCATCGTTGAATGCATTTGTCTTTCATTTGAATTAAAAGCTGTATTTGAATGTGTTTGACTTTTATTTTAATAGCATTGTAGAATGTATTTCACTTTCATTTGATTCAAATAGCTTTGTTTTAATGTGTTTGACTGTTACTTGATTCAAAAAGCTTTGTTTGAATATGTTTGACTTTCATTTGATTCAATTAGCTATGAAGATTGCATTTGACTTTTTCATTTGATTCAAGTAGTTTTGTTTAAATATGTTTGACTTTCGTTTGATTCATAAAGCTTTGTTTGAATGTGTTTGGCTTTCATTTGATTCAAATACTTTCGTTTGATTCATAAAGCTTTGTTTGAATGTGTTTGGCTTTCATTTGATTCAAATAGTTTTGTTTAAATATGTTTGACTTTCATTTGATTCATAAGCATTATTGAATGCATTTGACTTTCATTCGATTTAATAAGCTTTGTTGAATGCATTTGACTTTCATTTGATTCAATTAGCTTTGTAGAATACATTTCACTTTCATTTGATTTAAAATAGCTTTGTCTGAATTGCATTTTACTCTCATTTGATTTTAATTGCTTTGTTTGAATGTGTTTGACTTTCATTTGATTTAAAAAGCTTTTTTGAATGTGTTTGACTTTCATTTGGTTCAATTAGCATTATTGAATGCATTTGCCTTTTATTTGAATCAAAAGCTTTATTTTACGTGTTTTACTTTCATTTGACTTTCTTTTGATTTAAAAAGCTTTATTTAAATGTATTTGACTTTTATTTGATTTAAATAGTATTTTCTAAATGTGTTTGACTTTCATTTCATTCAATTAGCATTGTTGAATGCATTTGTCTTTCATTTGAATTAAAAGCTGTATTTGAATGTGTTTGACTTTCATTTTAATAGCATTGTAGAATGTATTTCACTTTCATTTGATTAAAATAGCTTTGTTTTAATGTGTTTGACTGTTACTTGATTCAAAAAGCTTTGTTTGAATATGTTTGACTTTCATTTGATTCAATTAGCTATGAAGATTGCATTTGACTTTTTCATTTGATTCAAGTAGTTTTGTTTAAATATGTTTGACTTTCGTTTGATTCATAAAGCTTTGTTGAATGTGTTTGGCTTTCATTTGATTCAAATAGTTTTGTTTGAATGTGTTTGACTTTTATTTGATTCATAATGCTTTTTTTGAATGTGTTTGACTTTCTTATGATTCAATTAGCTTTGAATAATTCATTTGACTTCTATTTGACTCAAAAGCTTTGTTTGAATGTGTTTGACTTATATTTGATTGAATTAGCTATGAAAAATGCACTTGACTTTCATTTGATTCAAAAAGCTTTGTTTGAATGTGTTTGACTTTCATTTGATTCAATTAGCTTTGTAGAATGCATTTCAATTTCATTTGATTCAAAAAGCTTGGTTTGAATGTGTTTGACTTTCATTTGATTCAATTAGCTTTGTAGAATGCATTTCAATTTCATTTGATTTAAATAGTTTTGTTTGAATGTGTTTGCCTTCATTTTATTCAATTAGCTTTGTAGAATGCGTTTCACTTTCATTTGATTTAAATAACTTTGTTTGAATGTGTTTGACTTTCATTTGATTTAAAAAGCTTTATTTAAATGTATTTAACTTTTATTTGATTTAAATAGCTTTTTCTAAATGTGTTTGACTTTCATTTCATTCAATTAGCATTGTTGAATGCATTTGTCTTTCATTTTGAATTAAAAGCTGTATTTGAATGTGTTTGACTTTCATTTTAATAGCATTGTAGAATGTATTTCACTTTCATTTGATTCAAATAGCTTTGTTTTAATGTGTTTGACTGTTACTTGATTCAAAAAGCTTTGTTTGAATATGTTTGACTTTTATTTGATTCAATTAGCTATGAAGATTGCATTTGACTTTCATTTGATTCAAATAGTTTTGTTTAAATATGTTTGACTTTCGTTTGATTCATAAAGCTTTGTTTGAATGTGTTTGGCTTTCATTTGATTCATTTAGCTTTGTAGAATTCGTTTTACTTTCAAATGATTAAAATAGCATTGTTTTAATGTGTTTGACTTTCATTTGATTAAATAAGCATTATTGACTGCATTTGACTTTCATTTTATTTAAATAGCGTTGTTTGAATTAGTTTGACTTTCATTTGATTTAATAAGCTTTATTTAAAAGTGTTTGACTTTCATTTGATTCTATTACCTTTGTAGAATGCATGTCACTTTCATTTGATTCAAATAGCTTTGTTTTAATGCGTTTGACTTTCACTTAATTCAAAAAGCTTTGTTAAAATATGTTTGACTTTCATTTGATTCAATAAGCTTTATAGATTGCATTTCACTTTCATTTGATTTAAATAGCTTTGTTTGAATGTGTTTGACTTTCATTTGATTTAAAAAGATTTGTTTGAATGTGTTTATCTTTCATTCGATTCAATTAGCTTTGTTGAAAGGATTTGAATTTCATTTGGTTTAAAAGCTTTTTTTGAATGTTTTTTAACTTTCATTTGTTTTGACTAGCTTTGAACAATGCATTTGACTTACACTTGATTAAAAAAAGCTTTGTTTGAATATGTTCGACTTTCATTTGATTCAATTAGCTATGAAGAATGCATTTTACTTTCATTTGATCCAAGTAGCCTTGTTTGAATGTGTTTAACTTTCATTTGATTTAAAAATCTTTGTTTGAATGTGTTTAACTTTCATTTGATTCAATTAGCTTTGAAAAGTGCATTTGACTTTCATTTGATTCAATAAGCATTATTGAATGCATTTCACTTTCATCTGATTTAAATAGCTTTGTTTGAATTTGTTTGACTTTCATTTGATTTAATAAGCTTTTTTTAAATGTGTTTTACTTTCATTTGATTCAATTAGCATTGTTGAATGTATTTTCATTTCATTTGAATCAATAGCTTTATTTGAATGTGTTTCACTTTTATTTGATTCAATTAGCTTTGTAGAATGCAATTCACTTTCATTTGATTAAAATAGCTTTGTTTTAATGTGTTCGAATTTCACTTGATTCAAAAAGCTTTTTTTGAATGTGTTTTACTTTCACTTGATTCAAAAAGCTGTTTGAATGTGTTTGACTTTCACTTAATTCAAAAAGCTTTGTTAAAATGTGCTTGACTTTCACTTAATTCAAAAAGCTTTGTTAAAATGTGTTTGACTTTCATTTGATTTAAAAAGCTTTGTTTAAATGTGTTTAACTTTTATTTAATTTAAAAAGCTTTTTTAAATGTTTTTGACTTTTATTTGATTCAATTAGCATTGTTGAATACATTTGCCTTTTATTTGAATCAAAAGCTTTATTTGAATGTGTTTGGCTTTCATTTGATTCTAATAGCTTTGTAGAATGCATTTCACTTTCATTTAATTCAAATAGCTTTGTTTAAATGTGTTTGACTTTTATTTGATTCAAAAAGATTTGTTTGAATGTGTTTGACTTTCATTTGATTTAATAAGCTTTGTTTGAATGTGTTTACCTTTCATTTGATTCAAAAAGTTTTGTTTGAATATGTTCGACTTTCATTTGATTCAATTAGCTATGAATAATGCATTTGACTAACATTTGATTCAAATAGCTTTGTTTGAATGTGCTTAACTTTCATTTGATTCAAAAAGCTTTGTTTGAATGTGTTTGACTTTCATTTGATTCAATTAGCTTTGAAGAATTCATTTGAATTTTACTTGACTCAAAAGCTTTATTTGAATGTGTTTGACTTTCATTTGATTGAACTAGCTTTGTAAAATGCATTGTACTTTTATTTGATTCAATAAGCATTATTGAATGCATTTGACTTTCATCTGATTTAAATAGCTTTGTTTGAATTTGTTTGACTTTCATTTGATTTAATAAGCTTTATTTAAAAGATTTTGACTTTCATTTGCTTTATTTAGCTTTGTAGAATTCATTTCACTTTCATTTGATTTATGTAGCTTGGGTTGAATGTGTATGACTTTCATTTGATTAAGAAAGCTTTTTTTTATATGTGTTTGACTTTTATTTGATTCAATTAGCATTGTTGAATGTATTTTCCTTTCATTTGAATCAATAGCTTTATTTGAATGTGTTTGTCTTTTATTTGATTCAATTAGCTTTGTAGAATGCATTTCACTTTCATTTGATTAAAATAGCTTTGTTTTAATGTTTTTGACTTTCATTTGATTCAATTTGCTTTGTAGAATGCATTTCAGTTTCATTTGGTTAAAATAGCTTTGTTTGAATGTGTTTAACTTTCATTTGATTCCAAAGATTTGTTTCAATGTGTTTGACTTTCATTTGATTTAATAAGCTTTGCTGAATACATTTGACTTTCATTTGATTCAAAAAACTTTGTTTGAATGTGTTTGATTTTCATTTGATTCAATTAGCTTTGTCGAATGCATTTCAATTTCATTTGATTTAAATAGCTTTGTTTGAATGTGTTCGCCTTCATTTTATTTAATTAGCTTTGTAGAATGTGTTTCACTTTTATTTGATTTAAATAACTTTGTTTGATGAGTTTGACTTATATTCGATTCAAAAAGCTTTATTTAAATGCATTTCACTTTCATTTGATTCAAAAATATTTGTTTACATGTGTTTGACTTTCATTCGATTTAATTAGATTTGTTGAATGCATTTGACTTTCATTTGATTCAAAAGCTTTATTTGAATGTGTTTTACTTTCATTTGTTTCGACTAGCTTTGAGCAATGCATTTGACTTACACTTGATTCAAAAAGCTTTGTTTGAATATGTTGACATTCATTTAATTCAATTAGCTATGAAGAATGCATTTGTCTTTCATTTGATCCAAATAGCTTTGTTTGAATGTTTTTAACTTTCATTTGATTAAAAAAGCTTTTTTTTGAATGTGTTTGACTTTCATTTGATTCAATTAGCTTTGAAGAATTCATTTGACTTTTATTTGATTCAAAAGCTTTATTTGAATAAGTTTGACTTTCATTCGATTGAACTAGCTTTGAAAAATGCATTTGACTTTCATTTGATTCAATAAACATTATTGAATGCTTTTGACTTTCATTTGATTTAAATAGCTTTGTTTGAGTTTGTTAGACTTTCGTTTTATTTAATAAGTTTTATTTGAAAGTTTTTTACTTTCATTTAGCATTGTAGAATTCATTTCACTTTCATTTGATTTAAATAGCTTTGTTTGAATGTGTTTGACTTTCAATTAGATTTGTAAATTGCATTTCACTTTCATTTAACTTTAATAACTTTGTTTGAATGTGTTTGACTTTCATTTGATTTAAAAAGCTTTGTTTAAAAGTGTTTGACTTTCATTTGATTTAAAAAGCTTTTTTAAATGTGTATAACTTTCATTTGATTCAATTAGCATTGTTGAATGCATCTTCCTTTTATTTGAATCAAAAGCTTTATTTGAATGTGTTTGACTTTCATTTGATTTAATTAGCTTTGTAGAATGCATTTCACTTTCATTTGATTCAAATAGCTTTATTTTAATGTGTTTGACTTTCACTTAATTCAAAAATCATTTTGTGAATGTGTTTGACTTTCATTTGATTCAAAAAGATTTGTTTAAAAGTGTTTGACTTTCATTCGATTTAATAAGCTTTGTTGAATGCATTTGACTTTCATTTGATTCAAAAGCTTTATTTGAATGTGTTTAGTTTTCATTTGTTTCAATTAGCTTTGAAGAATGCATTTGACTTACACTTAATTCAAAAAGCTTTGTTTAAATATGTTTGACTTTCATTTGATTCAATTAGCTATGAAGAATGCATTTAACTTTCATTTGATTAAAATAGCTTTGTTTGAATGTCTTTAACTTTCATTTGATTCAAAAAGCTTTGTTTGAATGTGTTTGACTTTCATTTGGTTCAATTAGCTTTGAAGAATTCATTTGACTTTTACTTGATTCAAAAGCTTTATTTGAATGTATTTGACTTTCATTTGATTGTACTAGCTTTGAAAAATGCATTTAACTTTCATTTGATTCAATAAGCATTATTGAATGCATTTGACTTTCATTTGAGTTAAATAGCTTTGTTTGACTTTCATTTTTTTTAATTAGCTTTATTTGAAAGTTTTTTACTTTCATTTGCTTCATTTAGCTTTGTAGAATTCATTTCACTTTCATTTGATTTAAATAGCTTTGTTTGAATGTGTTTGACTTTCATTTGATTTAGAAAGCTTTTTTTAAATGTGTTTGACTTTCATTTAATTCAATTAGCATTGTTAAATGTATTTTCCTTTCATTTAAATCAATAGCTTTATTTGAATGTCTTTGACTTTTATATGAGTCAATTAGCTTTGTAGAATGCATTTCACTTTCATTTGATTGAAATAGCTTTGTTTTAATGCATTTGACTTTCATTTGATTCAAAAATCTGTGTTTGAATTAGTTTGACTTTTATTTGATTCAATTAGTTTAGTAGAATACATTTCATTTTCATTTGATTTAAAATAGCTTTGTTTGAATGTGATTGCCTTCATTTTATTCAATCAGCTTTGTCAATTGCATTTCACTTTCATTCGATTTTAATAGCTTTGTTAGAATGTATTTGACTTTCTGTTGAATTAAAAAGCTTTGTTTAAATGTGTTTGACTTTCATTTGATTTAAAAATCTTTTTTAAATGTGTTTGACTTTCATTTCATTGAACTAGCTTTGAAAACTGCATTTGACTTTCATTTAATTCAATAAGCATTATTGAATGCATTTGACTTTCATTTTATTTAAATAGCGTTGTTTGAATTTGTTTGACTTTCATTTGATTTAATAAGCTTTATTTGAAAGTTTTTGACTTTCATTTGCTTCATTTAGCTTTGTAGAATTCATTTCACTTTCATTTGATTTAAAAGCATTGTTTGAATGTGTTTGACTTTTATTTGATTTAGAAAGCTTTTTTTAAGTGTGTTTTACTTTCATTTGATTCAATTAGCATTGTTGAATGTATTTTCCTTTCATTTGAATCAATAGCTTTATTTGAAGGTGTTTACCTTTTATTTGATTCAATTATCTTTGTAGAATGCTATTCACTTTCATTTGATTAAAATAGCGTTGTTTTAAAGTGTTTGATTTTCACTTGATTCAAAAAGCTTTGTTTGAATGTGTTTGACTTTCATTTGATTTAAAAAGCTTTTTTAAATGTGTTTGACTTTCATTTGATTTAATTAGCATTGTTGAATGCATTTGCCTTTTATTTGAATCAAAAGCTTTATTTGAATGTGTTTGACTTTCATTTGATTCAATTAGCTTTGTAGAATGCATTTCACTTTCATTTGATTCAAATAGCTTTGTTTTAATGTGTTTGACTTTCACTTAATTCAAAAAACTTTGTTTAAATATGTTGGACTTTCATTTGATTCAATTAGCTTTATAGAATGCATTTCATTTTCATTTGATTTAAATAGCTTTGTTTTAATGTGTTTGACTTTCACTTAATTCAAAAAGCTTTGTTTAAATATTATTGACTTTCATTTGATTCAATTAGCTTTATAAAATGCATTTCATTTTCATTTGATTTAAATACCTTCGTTTGAATGTGTTTGACTTTCATTTGATTCAAAAAGATTTGTTTGAATGTGTTTGACTTTCATTCAATTTAATAAGCTTTGTTGAATGCATTTAATTTTCATTTGATTCAAAAGCTTTTTTTGAATGTGTTTAACTTTCATTTGCTTCAACTAGGTTTGAACAATGTTTAACTTACACTTGATTCAAAAAGCTTTGTTTGAATATGTTCGACTTTCATTTGATTCAATTAGCTATGAAGAATGTATTTGACTTTCATTAGATTCAAATAGCTTTGTTTTAATGTGTTTAACTTTTATTTGATTCAAAAAGCTTTGTTTGAATGTGTTTGACTTTCATTTAATTCAATTAGCTTTGAAGAATTCATTTGACTTTTACTTGATTCAAAATCTTTATTTGAATGTGTTTGAATTTCATTTGATTGAACTAGCTTTGAAAAATGCATTTGACTTTCATTTGATTCAATAAGCATTATTGAATGCATTTGACTTTCATTTGATTTAAATAGCTTTGTTAGAATTTTTTTTACTTTCATTTGATTTAATAAGCTTTATTTAATAAGCTTTATTTGAAAGATTTTGACTTTCTTTTACTTCATTTAGCTTTGTAGAATTCATTTCACTTTAATTTGATTTAAATAGCTTTGTCAGAATGTGTTTGACTTTTATTTGACTTAAAAAGATTTCTTTTTAATGAGTTTTCCTTTCATTTGAATCAATAGCTTTATTTGAAAGTGTTTGAGTTTTATTTGATTCAATTAGCTTTATAGAATGCAATTCACTTTCATTTGATTAAAATAGCTTTGTTTTAATGTGTTCGACTTTCCATTGATTTAAAAATTTTTGTTTGAATGTGTTTGACTTTCATTTGATTTAAAAAGCTTTGTTTAAAAGTGTTTGACTTTCATTTGATTTAAGAAGATTTTTTTAAACGTATTTGACTTTCATTTGATTCAATTAGTATTGTTGAATGCATTTGCCTTTTATTTGAATCAAAAGCTTTATATGAATGTGTTTGACTTTCATTTGATTCAATTAGCTTTGTAGAATGCATTTCACTTTCATTTGATTCAAATAGCTTTGTTTTAATTTGTTTGACTTTCCCTTAATTCAAAAAGCTTTGTGATGTGATTTTTACTCCGAAAACTAAGCCTCACAAAGATATGAATCTAACATAATTCTATACAGAAAATTCACCAAGAATTAAGCAAGAAACTTAGATTAATTAATCAAGAATCCACTTAAATAATCAACCTAGATGATTGTTTTAACTAAAACAAACAAAATAGGAAATTGAAATCCACCAATCAAGAATTTAAGTAATCCAACTTAAACAAAAGCAATAAGAAATATCATTATGAATGTATGATTAAACTTGTATATACCTCCCCAATTCGAAGATCACAAATCTTTATTTATAGGCTAGACTCAACTATCCTTAAGATAGAATTTGATAATTCCATCCTAACTCAAGCTTGCACTCCAAGATATTATTGACGCCTACTAGACTAAAACAAGTCCTAATTAACTTAGGAACTCACTAGGCTAAAAACAAGTCCTAATCAATTTAGGAACTTATTAAGCTAAAATAATTCCTAATTGAATTAGAAATCCTAAGTGCTTAAAACAAGAAAAACCCTTTCAAGTGAAAGGTAAAAACTTGTAAGCAAACTCTGAAAATAACTAAGTAAAGAAGACTCCAACATCAAGCTAAACCAAGGAAGGCTACAAGGCCAACCATAGCCTTACTTTGATGACCCATGAAGTGACCATGAATTGCGTGATTTGAGTCCAAATTGAGGGCTAATGTTTCTTCATGTTGATTTATTAAATCTTCCAAGTTCGTCTTTGCTGATAATCCTCCTCTTCTTCGAAAGAATTTGTCCTCAAATCTTCAAGTTCTTCATCCGGAATGTACTTAGCCAAATCTCCAACATTGAAAGTGGCGCTTACACCATATTCTCCCGGAAGTTCAAGCTTGTATGCATTATCATTGATCTTCTCAACAATCTTGAAAGGTCCTTCACTTCTAGGCATTAACGTTTCGTAGATGCAACCAAACCAAGTCGCCTACCTTGAAGACTTGCTGCTTCCTGTGCTTATTAATCTTTTCTTTGTAAATGTCATTAACCTTCTCTATTCTTGCACGAATTTGAGCAGGTAACTTGAGCATTGATTTAAGCTTAGATTCGACATCCTTGTGTACTAGCTCGCCTTTTGGTAATGGAACAAAATCAATGGGAAGTTTTGGATTTACCCCATAAACAACCTCAAAAGGACTATGATTAGTAGCATATGTAGGTGACCTATTATAAGAAAACTCCGCATGAGCTAACTTTATATCCCAATCCTTTTGTGTCTTGCTTACTAATCCACGCAAAAGTACACCAAGAGTTCTATTAGTTACCTCGGTTTGTCCATCCGTTTGTGGGTGATAAGATGTACTAAAGAGTAGCTTAGTACCTACGAGCTTCCATAAAGACTTCCAAAAGAAACTCATGAACTTTGTATCACGATCACTCACAATGGTTTTCGGAACTCCATGCAATCTAACAATCTCCTTGAAGTAAAGTTCTGCAACTTTCATAGCATCATCCACCTTGTGGCAAGGAATAAAGTGTGCCATCTTAGAAAAACGATCCACCACCACCATGATTGAATCTTTCCCTCTTTGTGTTCTCGGCAACCCTACAATAAACTCCATAGAAACGTCTTCCCATGGTGCATTAGGAATAGGCAAGGGTGTATACAAGCCTTGATGAAAAGTAGCCTTCACCTTTTGACAAGTCGCGCATCTAGCAATAACTAGTTGTATGTCCTCAAGCATCTTAGGCCAATAGAAGTGCTCTTTTAACATATTCAAGGTCTTTGTAATCCCAAAGTGACCAGCAATTCCTCCTCCATGAGCCTCTCTAACAACTAGCTCTCGTATTAAACACTTAGGAAGACAAAGTCGATTTCCTTTGAAAAGAAAACCATCTTGCAACAAGTAGGAACCTACGGCCCCCTTTGAACAATCATCAACTATTGTAGCAAAGTCATCATCTCCTTTATAGTACTCTTTAATCAATTCAAAACCAAGCAATTTTCTATCAAGAATACCTAGCAAAGAATACCTTCTTGAAAGTGCATCCGCCACTACATTAGCTTTCCCTTCTTTGTACTTAGAAGAAAAATTAAATGATTGTAAGAATTCAACCCACTTAGCATGTCTAGGATTAAGCTTTTGCTGCCCATGTATGTACTTCAATGCTTCATGATCGGAATGCAACACAAAGTGGTTAGGTCTTAAGTAATGACTCCAATGATCCAAAGCTCTCACAATAGCATAGAATTCTTTATCATAAGTAGAATAATTCAAACGAGCTCCATTTAATTTCTCACTAAAGTAAGCTATAGGACGCTTCTTCTGTAACAAAACCGCTCCAATCCCAACTCCGCTTGCATTGGTTTCAACTTCAAAAGGTATTGTAAAATTTGGTAAAGCAAGTATAGGTGCTTCACATAGCTTCCTTTTAATCAACTTAAATGCACTTTGAGCTTCTTTAGTCCACTCGAATTTCCCCTTTTCTTTCTTCAAACACTCGGTCATAGGTGCCACAACACTAGAGAAATTCTTAACAAATCATCTATAAAATGAAGCTAAACCATGAAAAGATCTTACTTCACTAACATTAGTTGGAATAGGCCAAGTTCTAATAGCCTCCACCTTCGACTTATCCACTGAAACTCCATCTTTAGACACGACATAACCAAGAAAAGTAACACTAGGCACTAAGAAATAGAATTTTTCAAGCTTAGCATAGAGTTTCTTTTCCCCTAATACTTCAAACACACTTCTAACATGGTTTAGATGATCATTCAAATTTTTTGAGTAAATTAAAATATCATCTAAGTAAACAACCACAAATTTACCAAGGAAAGGTTTGAGTACCTCGTTCATCAATCTCATGAATGTGCTTGGAGCATTGGTAAGACTAAACGGCATCACCAACCATTCATACAACCCAACTTTTGTCTTGAAGGCTGTTTTCCACTCATCTCCTTCTTTCATTCGAATTTGATGATATCCGCTCATAAGATCAATTTTTGAGAACAATTTCGAACCATGTAATTCATCAAGTAAGTCATCCAATCTTGGAATAGGAAATTGATACTTGATTGTGATGTTATTCACACTTCTACTATCAATGCACATTTGCTAACTTCCATCCTTCTTTGGAACAAGTAGTGTAGGCACGGCACAAGGACTCATGCTCTCTCTAACATAACCTCTTTCCATAAGTTCCTCAATTTGCCTTTGTATTTCTTTGGTTTCTTCTGGATTACTCCTTTAAGCTGCTTTGTTAGGCAATGGTGCACCCGGAATTAGGTCAATTTGATGCTCTATCCCACGAATAGGAGGTAGTCCCGGAGGTAACTCCTTGGGAAATACATCTTGAAACTCTTCCAAGACTGCTTCTAATTCAATTGGCCTCTTTCCTTGTTCTTTTTTGTCAATTCGGACCTCATTAGAAACAAGTAGGTACACCATGTTATTATTACCAATTTCTTTCTCCACTCCCTCTCACCGATCAAATAGGAACTCTTAGAATTAGAGGTAGTAATAGAAGGTTTATTGTTTATCAAAGGTTTCAATGCAACCAGCTTCTCGTTTTCTCCTTTCCTCACAACATACACATTAGTCCTTCCATCAAATTTCACAAATCTATTATATTGCCAAGGACGACCTAATATTATATGACATGCATCCATAAGACAAACATCACACAAAACTTTGTCATGAAATTTACCAATTGAAAAGGATATTAAAGCTTGTTTATTCACCTTGACATCACTCGAATTATTAAGCCAATGAAGCTTGTAAGGGTTTGGACGCTCGGTAATTGGCCACTCTAATTTATCTACCAAAGTAGTAGACACTACATTGGTGCAACTTCCCGTGTCTATGATCATATCACACAACCTATCTTTCACTTTGCACCTTGTATGAAAAATCTTTTCTCTTTGATTGCCCTCCATAGGTGTTGGTTTCGAATGTAGCGTTCTTCTTAGGACCAAACTTTGACCTTGAGTCTCGGGATCAATTTCTTCCATGTTTTCTTCATCCTTTTCATCGTCACTACCTTGCTCACACATAGCCTGCTCTTGTTCCCATTCTTGTGCAGTCATGACCCTTTTAGAAGGACGAACACTTGCAATGTGACCAACACTACCACACTTAAAGCACTTCCTTCCTTCCACAAACTTCTTCTTAGTTTCGAATTTAGGTTTAGAATCTTTGTAATTCGAACTTGAACTACCCTTTTCCACATTATCTTTCTCAAAAGGTTTTGAGAATCCTTTTATAAACGGTTTAGAGAATGAGCTTTTCTTCCCTTTTAATTGTTTTTCAACTTTGATAGCCACTTTACACACATCCTCAAAAGACCAATATTGTTGTAATTCAACTTTTTCAGCAATATTATCATTCAATACCGAAATAAATCTAGCAATCTTATGTTCAACAATCTCTTCTAAACCACATAGCATGCATAACTTCTCAAATTCAACAATATAATTCTCAACAGTCATAGAATTTTGTTTAAAAGTTTGCATCTTAGGATAAATATCTTGAATTTAATCACTAGGAATGAACCTCTTTTTCATATGCTTCTTGAGTTGCTCCCAAGTTGTGATTTTGTTACGCCCTTCTTTATGCCTCTTCTTTTTAAAATTATCATACCAAAGACTAGCATAACCAGTGAGCTTCAACTCTGCAAGTTTACACTTCTTTCTGTCATCATACTCCTTGTAATCAAAGAGTGTTTCGGCCCTTCTAATCCATTCAAAATATTTCTCAGGTTCATTCATACTCCCATTGAATTCGGGAAGGTCTAACCTAAGGTTTCTATCATCATCTTTAGGTCTATCCCTTCTCCTAGGTCTAGGTGAATCATCACTTGATGAATAATTCTTTCGTGACCTCCTAGGGTTTCTCCTTGGTTATTCTTCCTCACTTGAACTAGAATTAGGGTTAGAATCACCCCTCTTTGATGAAGATCCATCACGAGTATCAAGTCTCTTCAATACCTCCTCCAACCTTGCTGCTAATTCGGTGATTTGCCTATCTCTTATAAGATTTTGCGCTTTTTCTAAGGTTAAACCCCTTGGAACCTGTGAAACCTCTTTGTCACTCATTATTCCTACACAAACCAAGTTAGTCTATGCGAAAATCTTGATTAAAAGGTCAAATCTTGAAGGAATCTTGAAGCAAACAACAACTGGACTCCCAACCCGTTTTCCAGTGAAACAACACCAAACTTTTAAGGCTTTACAGAGTACGTTACTCAACGAAATGCTACGACATTTTAGGTGAAGATAGATAGACGTTTTTCGAGTTTAATGCAAAAAGAATCACCCAAAAATTCTAAGCCAAACGTTACCAGTTTAAATTATACCGAAACCGTGCTCTGATACCAAGATGATGTGATTTTTAGTCCGAAATCTAAGCCTCACAAAGATATGAATATAACCTAATTCTATAAAGAAAATTCACCAAGAATTAAGCAAGAAACTTAGAATATTTAATCAAGAATCCACCTAAATAATCAACCTAGATGATTGTTTTAACTAAAACAAACAAAACAACAAATTGGAATCCACCAATCAAGAATTTAAGTAATCCAACTTAAACAAAAGCAATAAGAAATATCATTATGAATGTATGAATAAATTGTATATATCTCCCCAATTCGAAGATTACAAATCTTTATTTATAGGCTAGACTCAACTATCCTTAAGATATAATTTGATAATTCCATCCTAACTCAAGCTTGCACTCCAAGCTATTATTGACGCCTACTAGACTAAAACAAGTCCTAATTAACTTAGGAACTCACTAGGCTAAAAACAAGTCCTAATCAGTTTAGGAACTTATTAAGCTAAAATAATTCCTAATTGAATTAGAAATCCTAAGTCCTTAAAACAAGAAAAACCCTTTCAAGTGAAAGGTAAAAACTTGTAAGCAAACTCTGAAAATAACTAAGTAAAGAAGAATCCAACATCAAGCTAAACCAAGGAAGGCTACAAGGCCAACCGTAGCCTTACTTTGATGACCCATGAAGTGACCATGAATTGCGTGATTTGAGTCCAAATTGAGGGCTAATGTTTCTTCATGTTAATTTATCAAATCATCCAAGTTCGTCCTAGTATCACTTTGTTTGAATGTATTTGACTTTCATTTGATTCAATTAGCTTTGTAGAATACATTTCACTTTCATTTGATTTAAATAGCTTTGTTTGAATATGTTTGACTTTCATTTGATTCAAATAGCTTTGTTTGAATGTGTTTAACTTTCATTTGATTCAAAAAGCTTTGTTTGAATGTGTTTGACTTTCATTTAATTCAATTAGCTTTGTAGAATGCAGTTCACTTTCATTTGATTTAAATAGCTTTGATTGAATGTGTTTGCCTTCATTTTATTCAATTCGCTTTGTAAATTGCATTTCACTTTCATTTGATTTAAAAAGCTTTGTTTGAATGTGTTTGACTTTCATTTAATTCAATTAGCTTTGTAGAATGCATTTCACTTTCATTTGATTCAAATAGCTTTGTTTTAATGTGTGACTTTCACTTAATTCAAAAAGCTTTGTTTGAATGTGTTTGACTTTCATTTGATTCAATTAGCTTTGTAGAATGCATTTAACTTTCATTTGATTCATATAGCTTAGTTTTAACGTGTTTGTATTTCACTTAATTCAAAAAGCTTTCTTTGAATGTGTTTGAGTTTGAGTTTGATTTGATTTAATTAGCTTTGTAGAATGCATTTCACTTTCATTTGATTTAAATATCTTTATTTGAATGTGTTTGACTTTCTTTTAATTCAAAAATATTTGTTAGAATGTGTTTGACTTTCATTTGATTTAATAAGCTTTGTTGAATGCATTTAACTTTCATTTGATTCAAAAGATTTATTTTAATGTGTTTAACTTTCATTTGTTTCAATTAGCTTTGAAAAATGCATTTGACTTTCACTTGATTCAAAAAGCTTTGTTTTAATGTGTTTGACTTTCACTTATTTCAAAAAGCTTTGTTTGAACGTGTTTGACTTTCATTTGATTCAAATAGCTTTGTAGAATGCATTTCACTTTCATTTGATTT
Source organism: Chenopodium quinoa (assembly GCF_001683475.1). NCBI lineage: Eukaryota > Viridiplantae > Streptophyta > Magnoliopsida > Caryophyllales > Amaranthaceae > Chenopodium > Chenopodium quinoa. The sequence goes on from NW_018745130.1 coordinate 23,370, forward strand.
AAATAGCTTTGTTTGAATGTGTTTGACTTTCATTTGATTCAATTAGCTATGAAGAATGCATTTGACTTTCATTCGATTCAAATAGCTTTGTTTGAATGTGTTTACCTTTCATTTGTGTTGTATATTTGGAGTAACACTCGAAATACACAAGGGATAAACCAAGGGATAGTTAAGGCTAAAGAACCAAAGGCTTCTTAGATAAAGTCACACCACTAAGAAACCGTTTGGATTCCTAAGATCACAAGCTAACTAGTAGCCTACACTAGCTAACTAAGCAAAGGAAACGAAATTCCAAATCCAAGAATTTCAGGTTTTTGTTTCTAATCCAAGAAACGAATGTAAGACAAGTTTTTTGTTTGAATAATCTGATTTTTTCATTCACATTTGCTTGCTATTTATAGTAAACAAGCATCCTTAAGTACAAGCTAACTTAAGTGGCTGTTCAGCTCACTTGTTACAAGCCTAAGCTAAAGCTAAGTACAAATCAGCTTTTGTTGTCTAGATACATTAATAAAAGAAGCCTTATTTAACTATATACATAAAAGAGAAAATGGTGGCTTATAACCTCCAAATAAGGCTGAAATAAAATCAGAATTAAGAGAGTGTAACTCCCCTTAATTCACGCCCATCCAAGCAGCAAGTTGGAGATATATTTCCTCCAATATTCACGCCCAAATTCAAATAGCAAAGAAGTGTAACTCCTCCTTGGTTCAAGCCTTGAAATTAGCCTGAATGTATGTGGACAAGGGTGTACTTGGACGCCCTTTAGTTGCTCCAAAAGCTGACTGAATTAAACAGCCAATTGAAGGCTGAAATTAAGGCTTAAGATGCTCCAATGTTGACTGATATCAACGGCCACTTGAAGGCTGAAGTTAAGGCTTGTAATGGCTTGTAATTCCTCTTTGAAAAATGATTATAACTCCCAAGTCAAAGCTTTGAAATTCCTTGTAAAAGAATTTCGGATTCCAAGCTTAAATGGCTGCCATTTTGATGTATCTTTGTACTTGTACTTTTGTGTGAATGTGACAATATTTTTCGAACTAAAATCAGCTAAAAAGAACTAAGAAAAAATATAACTAATTTGCAAACTTAAAATGACTAAAGTTTATAATTTATTCAAAGCATAAAAAGAACTAGAATAAACTAGTTAATAAGAACAACAAGAAATTCAAGGGATTGAATATCTTGCTGCCCATGGATAGAATGCATAGCACCAATACATGATGCTACGTCTTGAACCAAAGAAATGTCCATAACCAAGTAAGGTGATAAATCAACCACATTAAAGGTGCTAGAAACACCATAATCTCCGGACAACTCAACTTTGTAAGCATTATCATTCACCTTTTCAACAATAGCAAATGGACCATCACTACGAGGACTAACCTTGGACCGCCTTTTGGAAGGAAATCTTCCCTTTCGAAGATGAATCCAAACTAAGTCACTGCTTAAAACGGACCTTCTTTCTTTTCTTGTCATAGTATGCCATGAGGGTACTAAAATTCCGCACAAATCTTCTATAGAAAGAAGCAAGTCCATGAAAGCTTCGAACCTGTTGAATGGTTTGTGGCGTGGGCCACTCACGAATTGCAGCAACTTTCTTTTCATCAACTTTAATGCCTTGTGATGAGACTTTAAAGCCAAGAAAAATAACTTGGGAAGTGAAGAAATGACACTTCTCTAAGTTACCATACAATTTCTCACGTTCAAGGGCTTCAAAAACCTGTTGCAAGTGCATAGAATGCTCTTCTTCCTCCCTACTATACACCAAAATATCATCAAAATAAACTACAACAAATTTACCCATGAAAGGTTGCATAACCTGATTCATAAGGCGCATAAATGTAGATGGTGCATTAGACAAACCAAATGGCATCACAAGCCACTCATAGAGGCCCTCCTTTGTCTTGAAAGCGGACTTCCATTCATCTCCTTCGAAAATTCGAATTTGATGATAGCCACTTCTCAAATCAATTTTAGAGAACACTTTAGAACCATGCAAATCATCAAGTAAATCATTCAACCTTGGAATAGGAAACCGGTACTTGATAGTGATTTTATTGATTGACCTACTATCAACACACATTCTCCATTCTCCATTCTTCTTAGGCACAATCAAAGTAGGACAAGCACATGGACTAAGAGACTTACGAATAAGACCCTTGGATAGTAATTCTTCCACTTGCCTCCTAATCTCTTCGGTTTCTTTTGGAGTGGTTCTATAGGCTGGTTTGTTTGGGAGCATTGATCCGGGAACAAGATCAATTTTGTGTTGTACGTCACGTTTTGGGGGTATGCCATGGGGAATGTCTTCGGGGAAAACATGGGAAAAGGTTTTGAGAAGAGGGGTGAGGAGTGGGTGTGGTTCTTTTTGTGTCGGTTGGGAAGGGGTATCAAGTTGGCTTAAAATGAATTGTTTGTGAGCTTTATACTCATGCAATTCTGATTTTATGAGAGTGGTAAGGGAAGTGGGGGGTGTGGATATGGGGTGGCCGTTTTTGAGGTTTAGAGGGGTAAGGAGTATTTTATGTCCATCCTTAGTGAAGGAATATGTGTTTTTATACCCATCATGCATCACACGCCTATCAAACAGCCAAGGTCTACCAAGTAAAATATGACATGCATCCATAGGTATAACATCACACCATAATTCTTCCTCATAAGTTTTACCAATGCTAAATGATAACAAGACTTGTTGTGTTACTTGAATCCCTTTACCATGATTTAGCCATTGAATCACATAAGGTTTAGGGTAAGGGACGGTTTTTATTTTTAGCTTGTCTATCATTACTTGTGAAGCTACATTGGTACAACTACCTCCATCAATAATCAAGGTACATACCTTACCACCAATGGTGCAACGAGTGTGAAAGATTGCCTCACGTTGCAAACTCCCTTCTTTGCCAATCATATTGCTTAGTGTACGTCGAACCACCAAGCATTCTCCTTCATCCGGTCCAAGACACGCATAATCATCATTCTCCTCAAGGTTGCTGTCCACTTCAATTTCTAATTCGTCCTCCTCTTCATGCTCAATCAAAGTGACAATCCTTTTATTTGGACAATCACTAGCCAAATGTCCAAGGCCTTGACACCGAAAACATCTTCTTGGGGCTGGTTTTTGGTTGGAATTTTGGGTGTTTTGTGAAGGTGTTTTAGAAGTAGGCTGATTGGATGTGGGTTTGAAAGGTGGGAAATTGGATGTTTGCTTTTTTTGGGGAAATGAGGTTTGAGGTGCAATACGTGATGATTCACTTTTCCCTCTTGCTTTTTGTTGCTGCTCAATCTTATGTGCTAAGATAATGAGCTCTTCAAGGGTGGTGTAAGGGTGTAGTTCGGCCACATTGACTATTTTTGGGTCAAGTCCTCCCAAAAAGCGCACCAATGTTTGAGGTTCATCTTCCTCTACTCCACATTTCATGACAAATCCTTCAAATTCCCTAGCATATTCTTCTACCGATTTTGTACCTTGTTTGAGGTTGTGGAACTTGGAAAAGTTTTCTTGCACATAGTATGTGGGAAGAAACTTTTGTTTCAGCATCTTTTTCATCTTGGTCCACGATCTCACTTTCTCTTTGTCTTGCCTTTCCCTTTTGGCACACACACTAGCCCACCAAGTTGAGGCGTATTTTCTTAACTTCAAGGCTACAATCTTCACGTTTTTTTCTTCCGGTGTTTTCTTGTAATCAAACACTCTCTCCACCGTTCTAAGCCATTCTACAAACTCATCAGCATCGAGTTTGCCATCATACTCCGGGATGTCAGCCTTAATGTCATTATTAGGCCGTGATCTTTCTCTTTCATTAAAAGGCCTATCATTGTAATTGAAATTAGTTTCACTCAATTCTTCATCACTACTATTGGGTGAACCCTCTTTTTGATGGTGCAACTTAGTAGAAAGATCTTTTAACTGATCTTGCAAATATTGCATTCGTTGCTCCATATCTTCTTTCTCTTGTGCAACCTTATTGACATATTCTTGCCAATTAGGGGGTGGGATGTCGGACATGGTTTGTGTTTGGGGTATGTGTTTGGGGTATGTGTTTGGGTATTTGTTTTGCTAGATCCCCCTCCTTCTAGTGCCAAATGTTGTATATTTGGAGTAACACTCGAAATACACAAGGGATAAACCAAGGGATAGTTAAGGCTAAAGAACCAAAGGCTTCTTAGATAAAGTCACACCACTAAGAAAATATTTGGATTCCTAAGATCACAAGCCAACTAGTAGCCTAAACTAGCTAACTAAGCAAAGGAAATGAAATTCCAAATCCAAGAATTTCAAGGTTTTGTTTCTAATCCAAGAAACGAATGTAAGACAATTTTTTTTTTTTTTGAATAATCTGATTTTTTCATTCACATTTGCTTGCTATTTATAGTAAACAAGCATCCTTAAGTACAAGCTAACTTAAGTGGCTGTTCAGCTCACTTGTTACACGCCTAAGATAAAGCTAAGTACAAATCAGCTTTTTGTTGTCTAGATACATTATTAAAAGAAGCCTTATTTAACTAGATACATCAAAGAGAAAATGGTGGCTTAAAACCTCCAAATTAAGACTGAAATAAAATTAGAATTAAGAGAGTGTAACTCCCCTTAATTCACGCCCATCCAAGCAGCAAGTTGGAGATGTATTTCCTCCAATATTCACGACCAAATTCAAACAGCAAAGAAGTGTAACTCCTCCTTGGTTCAAGCCTTGAAATTAGCTTGAATGTATGTGGAAAAGGGTGTACTTGGACGCCCTTTAGTTGCTCCAAAAGCTGACTGAATTACACAGCCAATTGAAGGCTGAAATTAAGGCTTAAGATGCTCCAATGTTGACTGATATCAACGGCCACTTGAAGGCTGAAGTTAAGGCTTGTAATGGCTTGTAATTCCTCTTTGAAAACTGATTGTAACTCCCAAGTCAAAGCTTTGAAATTCCTTGTAAAAGAATTTCGGATTTCAAGCTTAAATGGCTGCCATTTTGATGTATCTTTGTACTTGTACTTTTGTGACAATATTTTTCGAACTAAAATCAGCTAAAAAGAACTAAGAAAAAATATAACTAATTTGCAAACTTAAAATGACTAAAGTTTACAATTTATTCAAAGCATAAAAAGAACTAGAATAAACTAGTTAATAAGAACAACAAGAAATTCAAGGGATTGAATATCTTGCTGCCCATGGATAGAATGCATAGCACTAATACATGATGCTACATCTTGAACCAAAGAAATGTCCATAACCAAGTTGTTAGGCTTGGCTACAACAAAGGCCCAATCCTCTGGGAAAGCCTAGTTAGCCTTCGGTTTAACCTAAACCTAGGTATTAGCACGCTTCCCAAGGTTATAAATACTTTCATTAATCCTCATTAAAGGGATTACACACATAAAACACTCTCACCTAGAGAGACTCATTTACACTTTTCCGCATTACTTACTTCTAAAATAGGTACTAACTTAACCGTTGGAGGCAGAACTCCAATCACTCGGAGTCTCCGTTTGTTTTGCAGGTACAAGGCGTCCGATTCCAGTCTCAGAATTGTAACTCTCCCGCAGGACATCCGAAAACCCCGAAACATTTTGGCGCCATCTGTGGGGAGAGTACTTTTGAGATGGCATCAACGTCTGTACCGACTCTAGAAGAGAGGCGTCCCCTGGACAACCCTCAAGTTCATTCAGATCATGATACCGAAAATTAGGTTGAAGTTGAAGCACGCACAGCTTCAGACGGGACCCTAAGGGCCCGACGTACCCGTCACACCGAACGAAGAGAACGGGTAGATCATCAAACTGGACTCAGTGATCCAATCGGCACACCGCCTGATCAGCAACAGGCGGCTGAAGGGTCTGCTCCCATTACGAGAAACGAACTCATGACCTTCATGAGGGGCTTCAAGGGGGAGATCCAAGAACTGATCAACAAGAAGACGCCTGCTCTGTCTAAGGAGCAGTCGACTAAAAAGCCTTCCCATTCAGGAAGAAGGAAACCTATTCAAGGACGAGAGGCGACCCTGCATCCTAACTCTAGGAAGTGGGAGCCGCCTGTGCTTGACTTCACGAAGTACCGTTTTCCCACACCAGGGAAGAGGAAGCCTGTTCGTCATATACAGGCGGACGGGTCAAAGAAAACATACTCAGACGCTCGGCTACTGCTAGAGCAGAAGAAGAACGACCGACTGTCAGAGTCGGCCTCCACTTCAGATTTCCAAGATAGTTTGCACAATACCTCTATAAGGTATACTCAGTCAAATCATGAGAGTCAGATAGACGACACCTCTCGTCGGTCTGGATTTCATAACGATCATGAGGTACCAAACTTACCATTTGTAGCGCAACAACAATATTTTCTGCAGCCACCTCTGTTTGGAGGACAGGCGGCAAAAAATGTCCAGCCTTTGGACTGGTAACTACGGTTGCTAAGACTTGGAGAACAACCGTCTGCTTTCACCAAGGAAATTACTGAAGCCGCTTAGCCGGCCAAAGTTAAAAATGCGTTAGTAGGTGCCTATGACGGCACCACTAACCCTGAAGACCATCTGATGGCGTTCACCAACCTAATGTATCTCCAGGGGTTGGATGATCCCACTTGGTGCAAGTGTTTCCCAGCGACTCTCAAAGGAATCGCACAACAATGGTTCGGTAACCTGCCGACTGGTTTTGTGAACAACTTCAGGACGCTTGCTTACTTATTCAACTCCAACTTCGCCATGAACATTCCTGCAAAGAAGACGACTCTTGATTTAGGGACGATTCAGCAGGGCGAGAAGGAGGGGCTCCGTTCTTACATCAAGCGGTTCAACCTGATGAGGATACAGATTCAAGGGCTACCAGATGAGGTAGCCTATACTGCTTTTTTCAGAGGTCTCAAGGACGGGGTCGACCTTCCAGTTTGACCTGGTTTGAAATAGGGTTGCGACTCTTCAAGATGCCTTGATCGAAGCAGAAGCCAATATACAGGCGACTGATCTCTGTAGTACTAGAAAACATTCGGACGGAAGGAAGTCCAAAAAAAAAGAAGGCTGACTAAAGCAGCCGGCCAACAAAGATGATAAAAAGAGAAAAGAGGTTTGAGTGGCCGATTCCTCTAAATAGCCGGCCCAGAAGAAGAAGAAAGAGTTCAAACCATACTCTCCAAAGTATGCGTTCAGCAAGGATAGTCAAGCTATCCTCAAAGAAATTAAGGGCCGGATCTCAATCGAGAAGCCAGCCCCCATAAAGGGTTCTGCGAGCAATCGGAATCAAGATAAATTCTGCCATTATCATGAAGACGTTGGTCATGAAACCAACGAATGTATCAGTCTCATGCGCTACCTAGACCGCCTGGCTGAACAAGGCGACCTTGACTCCTATGTCAAGAAGTCTAAGGGGAATACTTCCTCGAAGAATAAGCAGTCGGCCAAAAAGAATCAACAGGCCGATAGTTCTGATACAGATGATGCAGTCGTCTACACAATTTCAGGCGGCTTCTCAGGAAGGGGGCCCACTATCAGGGGAAATAAAGACAATATCAGGCGACTAGACGTCAATTCCGTTCACCAAGAACGACCCTCCAAGAATTCATTCCCAGAAATTGTCATCGCAGAAGAAGATCTAGGAGGGGTTAAGGGGCTGCATGATGACCCCATTGTTATTGAATGCAAAGTGGCCAACCAAAAAGTTGGTTGAATCCTCATAGATACCGGCTGTTCCTCCGACCTTATCAGTAGCAAGTGTCTGTCAAAGCTCAAATACAAGACTGATTGCATACATCCGGTATCCCACCCTCTAGTACGGTTTGGAGGAGGAGTCGTCCACCCTATAGGGCGAGTGGATTTACCCATCCGCCTGGGTGAAAAGGGGGAGGGTCATCACATGGTGGTCCGGTTCCTGGTAGTTGAGGAACTCTCGGCCTACAACATGATTCTGGGACGACCTACCTTAAATAATTCAAAAGTTGTTATTATTCCGTCTCTTATGTTGCTCAAATTTGAGAAGGATGATGGAACAGTCGCCTCCCTAAGGGGAGATCAGAAGATGGCCCGGGAGTGCTATCTCTCGGATATCAAACCCACTGTCATGGCCGCTGGGTCAAATGGTGAAAAATCGGATCTTGACGTTGTCAAGAAGGATGCGCCTGCTCAAGAAGGAGGCGGCAAGAAAAGAAAAGCTGCTCAGTTGGGGGCCGCACGAAAAGAAAAAAGATAGCAATCACTGGCAGAGGAGCGGTCAGACGAATTCCGCCCTCAGCCGGCTGGTGAGCATACGGACCTGGTCCTGGACGACTCGCGCCCTGACCGAACAGTCAAGGTTTGGACGACTGCTCTTAGAGTTCTGGGTGAAGATTTTCACCAACTTTTGAAAGAATACAAAGATGTCTTTGCATTCAAAGTTCATGAAATGCCAGACATCAGTCCAGACCTGGCGGTACATAAACTGGCCGTGGATCCGAAGAAGAAGCTGGTAAGGCAGAAGAAGCGGAACCATGGCGAAGAGAGGAGTCAGGCGGCAGCCGCCGAAGTTAAAAAGTTGCTTGACGCAGGGTTCATTCGGCAATGTTACTTCCCAGACTGGGTTGCAAATGTTGTACTTGTTAAACAACCGAATGGTACCTGGCGAATGTGTGTGGACTACACGGACCTAAACAAGGCGTGTCCCAAGGATAGTTATCCTCTGCCCAAAATTGACAGTCTAGTCGACTCAACAGCCGGCCATGCTTTGATGAGTTTCATGGACGCCTACTCTGGCTTCCATCAGTTTCCTTTGTGGAAAAAAGATCAGGAGAAGACGGCCTTCGTCACTGATCAAGGTCTATATTGCTACACGGTCATGCCGTTTGGTCGAAAGAATGCCCCGGCCACCTTCCAAAGAATGATAAATACCGTTTTCTTTAACCAGATTGGGAGGAACATCGAGGCATACATTGATGATATGATTGTTAAGTCTAAGCTTCAGAAAGATCATCTGTCGGACCTCCAAGAAACTTTCGCCACACTCAGGCGGCACCATGTCATGCTCAATCTCAAGTAATGTGTATTTGGGGTTGAGTCTGGGAAATTTCTCGGATTCCTCATCAATCAGAGAGGAATAGAGGCGAACCCTGAGAAAGTGCAGGCGGTCGTCGACATGCAGTCGCCTCGCACCGTCCGAGAGGTTCAGAAGTTAACAGGTTGTCTGGCGGCTTTGGGAAGATTTCTAAGCCGATCAGGCGACAAGTGCCTTTACTTTCCAGGCTATAAAGAAGAAGACAAGGTTTGAATGGGGGCCAAATGCTGTGGCGGCGTTCTAAAAATTGAAAGTTCACTTACATTCCTTGCCTAGGCTGGTCAGTCCTTTTCCCAAAGAAGTGCTTTACATGTACCTGGCCGTCTCTGATCATGCTCTAAGCGCTGTCCTACTTGCTGAAAGAGACGGCTGCCAGCTCCCGGTCTACTTTGTCAGTCATGTACTGAAAAATGCCGAGTTAAGATATCCTTTAGTGGAAAAGTTCAGTCTTGCTCTCTTCATGGCCCTATTTCTTGGCACATGCAGTAGTTGTGTATACAGATCAACCTATCAAGTGGCCACTGACAACCATGGAATCGTCAGGCCGGATGATCAAATGGGCAATAGAAATTCAGAGCCTTGAAGTCACATTCAAGCCCAAAAAAGCAGTGAAGGGGCAAGCCTTTGCTGATTTTATTGTAGAGATGACTCGTCCCCCTGAAACTCAAATTCCAGACCACGTCTGGAAGGTATATGTGGACGGGAGCTCCACCTAAAATGGTTGCGGAGTAGGTGTCATATGTCAGTCGCCAGAGGGCGACAGGTACGAGTATGCTCTACGCTTCAATTTTCAGGCCTCGAACAACGAGGCAGAATACGAAGCTTTACTCGCCAGAATCCGCATGTGCAAAGCGGCTGGGGCAAGAAAGATAGACGCCTGTTCTGATTCACAATTGATAGTGAGTCAGTACAATGGTGAATACGAAGCGACCCATCCAGCTATGATCAAGTATTTACAGGCGGTACGACAAGAAGTCGGATCCCTTGAAGATTTTCATCTGACTCAAGTACCAAGATCTGAAAACAACCAGGCGGCTGCTCTTTCAAAGTTAGCATCCTCGGCCTCCTGTGATACTCCTCGAACTATTTTTTGGGAGGTTATGGAAAGAAGAAGCATTGAGGAAGATCCTATTGGAATTTTAGATAGAAGTTCAACCTGGATGGATCAAATCAGGGCATATCTGACAAACGACACCTTGCCGGATGACCATCACCAGGCGGCCACACTGAAAAAACGAGCGTCCAGTTTTGAAATGATAAGGGGAGAGCTCCTAGAAGATCTTGAAGTGTGTTACTCCAGAAAAAGGACGAGAGATCCTAGAAGATCTTCACTCTGGTTATTGCGCTTCCCATATAGGCGGCAGGTCGCTTGCCCAGCGGACAAGGCGGAAGGGTTACTTTTGGCCTACTTTAGAAGCAGATGCAATGGACATGGTGAAAAAATGTGACAAGTGTCAAAAGTTTGGCAAGCTAATTCACCGTCCCGCTATTGATCTCACTTCTATCCATAGCCCACTGTCGTTTGCTAAGTGGGGCATGGATATTCTTGGTCCCTATACGCCTGCTACAGGCGGCAGGAGGTACATACTTGTGGCAGTCGATTACTTTACTAAGTGGGTAGAGGCAGAGGCTGTCAAGGGAATCAAGACAAAGGATGTGATTTCATTCATCTGGAAAAATATCATCACTCGGTTTGGGGTTCCCATGTCTATGGTTTTGTAAAGTGGTCCCCAATTTGAGACGCCTGTTCTCAAAAGCTGGTTGGGAGACCAAGGTATTTCACATTACTTCGCATCAGTCGGCCGTCCACAAGCAAACGGCCAAGTAGAAGCTTTCAATAAGATCATCTTAGACGGTCTCCAAAAGAAGATTGAACGAGCAGGAGGCCTATGGGCAGATGAACTACCACATGTTCTGGGCCGTTAGGACGACTAAAAAAGGGTCAACGGGAGAGACTCCATTTCTCCTAACCTATGGTGCGGAAGCTGTTCTCCCAATTGAACACTACGAGCCGACTCTTCGAGTAATGTTATATGACGAAGGGGCGAACTGGGAGTCCATGCGTCTGGCTCAGGACTCACTCCCAGAAAGGAGGGGCAATGCAGCCTTGCGCCATGAAATTTACCGCCTGAGAATGACCAGAACATATAACAAAAAAGTACACAGGCGTCCACTCAAAGTGGGGGATTTTGTACTAAGAAAGATGGAAGCAGTCGGTAGGGCTAATGAGTCCGGCAAATTAACTCCCAACTGGGAAGGACCCTACCGAATCTATGAAGAGGTCCGGGACGACACTTACTGTCTGGAAACACTAGACGGCCAACCCTTGCCTCGAACTTGGAATGTAGATAATCTCAAAAAGTATTATTTTTGAATAATGTAAATAGCCGAGAGCTATCTAATAAAAGTTCATTATCACTTCATTTGTTTTGTACAAAGAGGGGCATGCCTACTGGTAAAACGGTCGGCTACTCCCCAAGTTTTTTATTTACGATTTTAATTAAGAGGGGCATGCCGCTTGTTCTATACAACCGGCTACTCTCCCATACATAGTTCACCAAGAACTATCTAAGGCGTATGGCCGAAATGATCAGCCCAGGCGCCAGGCCAACTGATCCTACTTTTAAATTAATTCGCCCTGTCTCAACCTCATAGCAGGCGTCCGGCGGCATCCATCCGGATGAAATTCATCGCAGAGAGCAGCTCCCTTTTGGGTAGAACATTGTTCTATAAATTAATTACACGGCGCCTATACGATTGTCTAACTAAGACAACCACGTAGCCGTTTCTGAGACAATGATAACTCTCACTGGTCCAACAAGTGTTTGCAGTTAGCATCCGCGTCAGATAACCAACTGTACTACTTGGGATAAGTACAGCCGGTACCTTTTGAGTTAATATCCAACAAACATTGGCGAATAAAGGGGTCCAATCGGCTTCCGCCGCCTGTACCTCTACTACTCAAACAATGTTGGTTCTTACTAAGTTATCACCCCCTGAGTAAAAATCCAACAAAATTTGGCAAGGGGACTAGCCGGCCTATGCCGCTTAGTGCCTCTTCTACTTAAACAATAACCATGGCAAGAAAGTAATCTCCCTCATACTTAACCGATTTCAAAAGATATGACGGGACCGCCTGTCTAAAGGTGAACCAGTCATCAAAATACGTTAGAAACCGATTGGATGAATGGCCGACTGATCGCCTAGCCTGGAAATAGCCAACCAGTCGTCCAGGGGCATCGGCAGCTCCTACATTGTACCTATCCGCAATTATCGGCCACACAAAAAAGTCGGTATGACATGCAAGCGGATATCAGAGTTTCGACACTTAGCAAAAATAAAAAAAGAAGCACAATTGGAAATTTGGCAGCTAAGGCGACCTAAAAGGATGGGCGCCGAAATTCTATTAACAGCCGGCCATAAAGACTGGCACAAATATTCAAGACCCCGACCCCCTGGCCGGGTAAAGACACAAAAATAAGCCGCCCATAAAAGACTGGCAAAATATTCTTACCCCAACCCCTTGGTCGGGTAAAAGAGAAACAGACGGCACGCAAGCCGAAGAAAAAAGAAGACATAAGCTTAAGATGGGGGCAGATCTTCAACAACAACTGCCGCCTGATCAACAAGAGACGCCTGCTTCTGAGAAGCATTCTTGCTGGTCTCGGCATCAGCTGCACCCTTTTTCGGCACCATGGCCACTACGGGCTCCTCCTCCTCCTCCTCCAGCGCATCATTCTCAAAAGCCGCCAGCAGGACTTCTTGGTTATACGTTTCAAAGCATCGGCGAAATTATTTTTCCCAAGAAGCAAAGTCGGCGTTTGGAAAGAGGCGAGTCCAGGTCATGCGCTGGATTTGGGCCGAGTCCTCCATCATGTCTCGAACCAAATCCTTCTTCTGTTGCTCAGCCTTGGCTGAGAGCTCTTCAGTGAGGCTCTTCTCCTGGTTTACCAGGCATTCCTTGACACGCTCCAAGGATTTCTCCAAGGTGTCGTAGTGGAGCATCTTTTGCTTAAGAGGCTTCAGCTCGGCCTTAAGGTTCTGGATGGTCGCCTCCAACTCATTGTTTCTCTTCTTGGTCGCCTCCAACTCAGTCCTAATAGCAGAAGTGGCCTGCGCCTGATAATAAAGAATATTAGTTGTCAAAATTTCATTTTGGGAAATTTGAAACATTGCCTTATCACAGTCAGAGGCGGCCATGGCCTTAGCAGCCTTTACCTCTTTATTTTTCGCACTAATGGGTTTGCGAAGACCGTTTACTCGAAGAAGGGACTGAATAAAAGAAAACAGGCGTCAGATTTCAAATGAAAAGCAGGCGTCCTGGAATTAAACAACAAAAATATGCTAAGTATACCTCAGCAAGGAGCCCTGCAATTCCATCTAGGTCAAGGGTGCCGACACCCCTAACCGCGTCTCTCTCTGCTGGAGGGACGGCTTTTATCATGGACTTGGCCACTTCGACCAAGTCCGGTTCTTGAGGGCCGGCTGCATCAAGAGTGAACAAGAATTTTAGACAAGGCGAAAGAAAAGTAGGTCAAAGTCTAGTAGAGCATTTTCATACTTCTAGGCGGCCTACTGGGAATTTGAGAAGGAGTGGCCGGCTGTTTGTCAGCAGTCGCTTGTTTCCTGGCAGAACCAGGCAAACTCGCCACAGTCGTCTTCTGGGCTTTGGAGTCCGGCTGTTGGGAGGAGGAAGTTCTTGGTGTGCCCACCTGCACAAAAAAAAAAAAAAAAAAAAAAAAAAACAAAAAACAAAAAAAACAAAAAACAAAAAAACCCACAAATGGTTAATATGTGTACAAACACAACTTTTAACAAAAAAGGGGAAGGCGAAAGCTGGGAACTTACTAAGGGCGTCTCCTTGTTGGGAGAGTCAGCTGGAGAGTGTTGCTGCATGATGGAGGCTCGCAACATAGCAGCCGCTGTTTTGGAGGCGGTAATTTTGCTTATGGCTTCCGCTGCATAAATTAATGCTAAAGTTAGGGAAGTTCACAAAATAATTTCCACAAAAGCATGTATTCGACAGGCCGGCTACCTCTTGAACACCGACTGCTGAGGCCACAAGCGGCCAGGAAGTACTCGTCATAGAGCCATTTGTAGCTCGGGACGCTGTGCAGGGGTACTTGCTCTCGTACCCCTGTAGTAGAGTCTACCCTGGTCTCTACTTTAAAGAGTCCATGGTCCAGGATCTCTTTTTTAGCTTTAAGGGGAATAGGCGGCATGCTGCGACCGCCTGTAAGAAGAGGTGGGTCTCGGTTCCACCTATTAAAGCGTTGGTTCAGCTCCTTGTCTGGACTCTCAATGATGAGGAAGGTGCTTCTCCAATCCTTCCATTTGTTTTCTTTACCTCTTGTCATGAGGTAGCCTCTGTGGCTCGTCAATTGGTACCAGCCGGTACCGCCTGCCTTAGGGGTCTGGCTGAGATAGTTCATGTGGGCGAATGCCTTGAAATTTGGCTCCACCCCATACATTTCGAACCCGGCTACATAGCCGAGAACGTTGAACAAGGAATTTGGGGCTAACTGCCATAACCCCAACTCATATCCGTTCAGGATTCGCTGGACAGCCGAATGTAAGGGGAAGCGCAGCCCAGCTCTGATGGCCGCCTCATAGCAGCCAAAACAGGCGCTATCATAACTGGTCCCAGCCGGCTAGACGACTGTGTCTTCCGGATCTGGCACAAAAACTAAAAAGCCAGGGCCCATTACACAGTTCGTTATGAAGCTGCCCACTTTCTCTTGCGTGGCCTTGATTCGGCCTTTTTGAACAGTGCAGTAGTAGGGGGTGTTTTGTTCCCTATAGGTGGCGGATGGCTCCGGCCAATTGTCCCCTTTCTCTATCGAATGAGAAAGCCTCGCCTCTTGTAGGCGGTTGTGTCTCTCCTCTGTGTCTAGAGAAGGGTGACCAGACAAACTGGAGTCAGACTCGTCTTCTACAGAGTCCGAAGAGGACGACTCCTCCCCTCTCCCAGAAGGGCCCACCTCCTCTCCTTCAACAGGAGCGGGAGAATATGTAGACATATCTACGGTAAAATGGGATGGGACCACCTTGATCCCTCCCTCAGAGCTTTCGGTGGCCAAGCCGCCTTGGTTCACCTCAACATCTGGTGCTTGGTCAGATGTCTCACTAATCAGCACGTGGTAGGAGGAGCCGTCCGAATTTGTGATCCTAGCAGTTCTTTTTGTTCTGGCCATTATGTTCTGCATAGACACAAAGACAGTCGGACTTTGTATAAAGGGCAAAGATTGGTTCGAAAAGAGGCAGGCGGCACTCCTAGTCCTAGACTCAGCCGTCCCTGGTGACCGGCTGATCACTAACCTAGGTCGTGTCGTGTTCTTCCGTGGTGCCATTTCAAAAAGAAAAAATAAAGAAAAGTAAAAGAATGAGAGAACAGACGGTTACCTGAACGAGTGAGAAGTTGACGAAGTTCTGGAAAGTCTGAGTATCAGCCGACTTGTCATAGCAGGCGGTAGGCTGGAAATGTCCGAAATGTCAGAGCAGGTTCAGGGGTCCCAGTGTTCTCTTATAAAAGTTCTCAAAGTGTGAAAATATCTGAAGTCAACATGCCCTTATATAGGCAAAATGAGAAGACGAAGAGTCACTTCCCAAATTCAAAAAATTTGGGCGAGAAAAATCCCTCGGCCTTTCGCCAGATGACACCTGTAGCAGGCCGTCGCCTATTACAAGCCGACACCTGTCACAGGTGACATGCGACCAGTCACGTGCCACCTGTGAGGGGCAAATGATTAGGAGAATTTTCCCCATCAATCACCATCTGACAAGTGGACCAACCAGGTTCTGCCATGTGCCCTCCACATGGGCCAATAGGAGCCTGCCACGTGTCAAGCAATGATCTGTCCACCATGGGCCAATTACGACACGACACGTGTCCAACCCATGACACATGGGACAACCGGCCACCAAGGCCCAATCCTTGGGGAAAGCCCAGTCAGCCTATGGTTTAACCTAAACCTAGGTATTAGCACGCTTCCCAAGGTTAAAAATACCTTCATTAATCCTTATTAAAGGGATTACGCACATTAAACACTCTCACCTAGAGAGACTCATTTACACTTTTCTGCATTACTTACTCCTAAAACAGGTACTAACTTAACCGTTGGAGGCGGAATTCTAATCACTCGGAGTCTCCGTTTTTTTTCCAGGTACTAGGCGTCCGGTTCCAGTCTCAGAATTGTAACTCTCCTGCAGGACATCCGAAAACCCCGAAACAACTTTCATTTGATTGAATTAGCTTTGTAGAATGCATTTCACTTTCATTTGATTCAAATAGCATTGTTTTTATGTGTTTGACTTTCACTTAATTCCAAATGCTTTGTTTGAATGTGTTTGACTTTGATTTGATTTAATTAGCTCTGTAGAATACATTGCACTTTCATATGATTTAAATAGCTTTGTTAGAATGTGTTTGACTGTCATTCGATTTAATAAGCTTTGTTGAATAAGTTTGACATTCATTTGATTCAAAAGCTTTATTTGAATGTGTTTAACTTTCATTTGTTTCAATAAGCTTTGAAGAATGCATTTGACTTTCACTTGATTCAAAAAGCTTTGTTTGAATATGTATGACTTTAATTTGATTCAATTAGCAATGAAGAATGCATTTGACTTACATTTGATTCAAATAGCTTTGTTTGAATGTGTTTAACTTTCATTTAAATCAATAAGCTTTGAGAATTCTTTTGACTTTCATTTGATTCAAAAGATTTATTTGAATGTGTTGACTTTCATTTGGTTGAATTAGCTTTGAAAAATGCATTTGACTTTAATTTGTTTTAATAAGCATTATTTAATGCATTTGACTTTCGTTTAATTTATATAGCTTTGTTTGAATGTGTTTGACTTTCATTTGATTTAATAAGATTTATTTGAAAGTGTTTGACTTTCATTCGATTCATTTAGCTCTGTAGAATTCATTTCAGTTTCATTTGATTTAAATAGCTTTGTTTGAATGTGTTCGACTTTCATTTGATTTAGAAAGGTTTTTTAAATGTGTTTGACTTTCAATTGATTTAATTAGCATTGTTGAATGTGTTTGATTTTCAATTGAATTAATAGCTTTATTTGAATGTGTTTGACTTTTATTTGATTCAATTAGCTTTGTAGAATGCATTTCACTTTCATTTGATTTAAATAACTTTGTTTTAATGTGTTTGACTTTCACTTGATTCAAAAAGCTTTGTTTGAATGTGTTTAACTTTCATTTGATTCAATTTGCATTGTAGAATGCATTTCACTCTCATTTGATTTAAATAGCTTTGTATGAATGTGTTTGACTTCATTTGATAAGAAAAGATTTGTTTGAATGTGTTTTACTTTCATTTGATTTAATAAGCATTATTGATTGCATTTGACTTTCATTTGATTCAAAAAGCTTTGTTTGAATGTGTTTGACTTTCATTTGGTTCAATTCACTTTGTAGTATGCATTTCACTTTCATTTTATTTAAATAACTTTGTTTGAGTGTGTTTGACTTTCATTTGATTCAATTAGCTTTGAAGAATTCATTTGACTTTTATTTGATTCAAAAGCTTTATTTGAATGTGTTTCACTTTCATTTGATTGAATTTGATTAAGGGATTTTGCTCCCACCAATCGGAATGCGCCACGTGGGCCAATCAGGTCCTGCCAAGCGTCCTCTAGTTGGACCTGTCAGAGTCTGCCACATGGCACGCACCTATTTGTCCACCATGGACCTATTATGTCACAACACGTGGCATCCTCCACGCCTAATGGAAAAACCGACAACCTAGACCCAACTTCCAAGGGAAGCCCAATCAGCCCTAAGTTAACCTAAACCTAGGATTGGCACGCTTCCCAAGGTTATAAATACCCTCATTAATCCTCATTAAGGGGGGTTACGCTCATTAATTATTCTCTCCAAGAGAAAAAACACTTTACCTTTCCGCATTAATTATTCCTAAAACAAGTACTAACTTGACCGTCGAAGGCGGAGCTCCAACCACTCGGAGTCTCCGTTTGTTTTGCAGGTACAGGCGTCCGGTTCCAGTCTCGGTATTGTAACTCTCCCACAGGACATCAAAAATCCCCGAAACATTTTGGCGCCGTCTGTGGGGAGAGTACTTTTGAGATGCCATTGACATCCGTACCAGAAGAGAGGCGTCCACTGGACGACCCTCAAGTCTACTCAGATCATGATACTGAGAATGAGGTTGAGGTTGAAACACACACAGCCTCAGACGGGACACTAAGGGCCCGACGCACCCGTCACACCGAAAGGAAAGAACAGGTAGATCACCAAGCTGGACCTAGTAATCCTGCCGGCACACCGCCTGATCAGCAGCAGGCGGCTGAAGGGTCGGCTCCCATTACAAGAAACGAACTCATGACCTTCATGAGGGGCTTCAAGGGGGAGATCCAAGAACTGATCAATAAGAAGACACCTGCTCTGTCTAAGGAGCAGTCGGCTAAAAACCTTCCCATTCAGGAAGAAGGAAGCCTGTTCAAGGACGAGAGGCGACCCCTCATCCTAACTCTAGGAAGTGGGAGCCGCCTGTACTTGACTTGACAAAGTACCGTTTTCCCTCACCAGGGAAGAGGAAGCCCATTGGTCATATACAAGCGGACGGGTCAAAGAAAACATACTCAGACGCTCGGCTATTGCTAGAGCAGAAGAAGAACGACCGACTGTCAGAGTCGGCCTCCACTTCAGACTTCCAAGATAGTCTGCACAATACCTCTATGAGGTATACTCAGTCAAATCATGAGAGTCAGACAGGCGGTACCTCCCGTCGGTCTGGATTTCATAAAGACCAGGCGGTACAAAATTTACCATATGTACCGTAACAACAATATTTTTTGCAGTCACCTCTGTTTGGAGGACAGGCGGCAAAAACTGTCCAGCCTTTTGACTGGTAACTACGGTTGCTAATACTTGGAGAACAGCCGTCCGCCTTCTCCAAGGAAATTACTGAAGCCGCTTAGCCGACAAAAGTTAAAAATGTGCTAGTAGGCGCCTATGATGGCACTACTAACCCTGAAGACCATTTGATGGAATTCACCAATCTGATGTACCTCCAAGGGTTGGATGATCCCACTTGGTGCAAGTGTTTCCCAGCGACTCTCAAAGGAATCACACAGCAATGGTTCGGCAACCTACCGACTGGTTGTGTGAACAACTTCAGGACGCTTGCTTACTTATCCACCTCCAACTTTGTCATGAACATACCTGCAACGAAGACGACCCTTGACTTAAGGACGATTCAGCAGGGTGAGAAGGAGGGGCTCCGTTCATACATCAGGCGGTTCAACTTGATGAGGATACAGATTCAAGGGCTACCGGATGAGGTGGCCTACACTGACTTTTTCAGAGGTCTCAAGGATGGGTGGACCTTCAAGTTTGACCTAGTTCGGAATAGGGTTGCGACTCTTCAAGAAGTTTTGATTGAAGCAGAAGCCTATATACAGGCGACTAATATCTGTAGTACTGGAAAGCAGTCGGACGGAAGGAGGTCCGACAAAAAAGAAGGCTGACCAAAGCAGTCGGCCAATAAAGATGATAAAAAGAGAAAAGAGGTCTGGGCGGCCGATTCCTCTAAACAACAGGCCCAGAAAAAGAAAAAAGAATTTAAACCATACTCCCCGAAGTATGCATTTAGCAAGGATAGTCAAGCTATCCTCAATGAAATCAAGGGCCGGATCTCAATTGAGAAGCTGGCCCCCATGAAGGGGTCTGCGAGCAATCGAAACGAAGATAAATTTTGCCATTATCACAAAGACGTTGGTCATGAAACCAACGAATGCATCAGTCTCATGCGCTACCTAGACCGCCTGGATGAACAAGGCGATCTTGACTCTGATGTCAAGAAGTCTAAGGGGAACACTTCCTCAAAGAACAAGCAGTCGGCCTAAACGGGCCAACATGCCGACAATTCTGATACAGATGATGCAGTCGTCTACACAATCGCAAGGGGCTTCTCACGAGGCGGCCCTACTATCAGGGGCACTAAAGACAATATCAGGCGTCTAGATGTTAATTCCGTTCATCAAGAACGACCCTCCAAAAGTTCATTCCCATAGATTGCCATCACAGAAAAAGATCTGGGAGGGGTAAAAGGGCCGCATGATGACCCCATTGTTATTGAATGCAAAGTGACCAACCAAAGAGTTGGCCGAATCCTCATAGACACCGGAAGTTCTTCTGATCTTATCAGTAGCAAGTGCCTGTCAAAACTCAAATACAAGACTGATTGCATACATCCGGTATCCCACCCTCTAGTAGGGTTTGGAGGAGGAGTCGTACACCCAGTAGGGCGAGTGGATTTACCCTTCCGCCTGGGTAAGAAAGGAGAGGGTCGTCACATGGTGGTCCGATTCTTAGTAGTTGAAGAACTCTCGGCCTACAACATGATCCTAGGACGACCTACCCTAAACAATTCAAAAGTTGTCACTATCCCATCTCTTATGCTGCTCAAATTTGAGAAAGATGATGGGATAGTCGGCTCCCTAAGGGGAGATCAGAAGATGGCTCAGGAGTGCTACCTCTCGGATATCAAACCCACTGTGGTGGCCTCTAGGACAAGTGGTGAAAAAGTGAACCTTGAAATTGTCAAGGAGGATGCGCCTGATAAAAAAACAGGCGGCAAGAAAAGAAAGGCTGCCCAACTGGGGGCCGAAAGAAAAGAAATAAAATAGCAATCACTAGCAGAGGAGCGGTCAGATGAATTCCGCCCTCAGTCGGTCGGTGAGCATACGGACCTTGTCCTGGATGACTCGCGTCCTGACCGAACAGTCAAGGTTGGGACGACTTCTCTTAAAATTCTTGGTGAAGATTTTCATCAACTTTTGAAGGAATTCAAAGACATCTTTGCATTCGAAGTTCATGAGATGCCAGGCATCAGTCCTGACCTGGCGGTACATAAACTGGCCGTGGATCCAAAAAAGAAGCCGGTCAGGCAAAAGAAGCGGAACCATGGCGAGGAGAGGAGTTAGGCGGCAGCCGCCGAAGTTAAAAAGCTGCTTGACGCAGGGTTCATTCGTTAATGTTACTTCCCAGATTGGGTTGCAAATGTTGTACTTGTTAAAAAGCGGAATGGTACCTGGCAAATGTGTGTGGACTACACTGACCTAAACAAGGCGTGCCCTAAGGACAGTTATCCTCTGCCCAAAATTGACAGTCTGGTTGACTCAACAGCCGGCCAGGCTTTGATGAGCTTCATGGACGCCTACTCTGGCTTCCATCAGATTCCGTTGTGGAAGAAAGATCAGGAGAAGACGACCTTTGTCACTGATCAAGGGCTATATTGCTACACGGTCATGCCGTTTGGTTTGAAGAATGCCCCGACCACCTTTCAAAGAATGATAAATACGGTCTTCTTTGACCAAATTGGGAGGAACGTCGAGGCATACATCGATGATATGATTGTTAAGTCCAAGCTTCAGACAGACCATCTGTCGGACCTCCGAGAAACATTCACCACACTCAGGCGGCACCATGTCATGCTCAATCCCAAGAAATGTGTTTTAGGGGTTGAGTCTGGAAAGTTTCTCGGATTCCTCATCAATCAAAGAGAAATAGAGGCGAACCCTGAAGTGTGCAGGCGGTTATTGACATGCAGTCGCCTCGCACCGTCCGAGAGGTTCAAAAGTTAACAGGTTGTCTGGCGGCTCTAGGAAGATTTCTCAGCCGGTCAGGCGACAAGTGCCTTTACTTTTTTCAGGTAATAAAAAAGAAGGCAAGATTTGAATGGGGGCTGGATGCTGAGGCGGCCTTCCAAAAAATGAAAGTTCACTTACATTCCTTGCCAAGGCTGGTCAGTCCTTTGCCCAAAGAAGTGCTTTACATGTATCTTGCAGTATCTGACCATGCTTTAAGCGCTGTCCTTCTTGCTGAAAGAGACGGCTGCCAGCTCCCGGTCTACTTTGTCAGCCACGTACTGAAAAATGCCGAGTTGAGGTACCCCTTAGTGGAAAAGTTCGGTCTTGCTTTCTTCATGGCCGTTAAAAAATTGAAGCCTTATTTCTTGGCACACGCAATCGTTGTGTATACAGATCAACCGGTCAAGCGGCCACTGACAACCATGGAGTCATCTGGCCGGATGATTAAATGGGCAATAGAAATTCAGAGCCTTGAAATCACATTCGAGCCCAGAAAAGCTGTAAAGGGGCAAGCCTTTGCTGATTTTATTATAGAATGACTCGGCCCTCTGATTCTCAAGTTCCAGACCAAGTCTGGAAGGTATACGTGGACGGGAGCTCCACCTCAAATGGTTGCGGAGCAGGCGTCATATGTCAGTCGCTAGAGGGCGACAGGTATGAGTATGCTCTACGTTTCAACTTTCAAGACTCAAACAACGAGGCAGAATATGAAGCTTTACTAGCCGGAATCCGCATGTGCAAGGCGGCTGGGGTAAGAAAAATAGTCGCCTGTTCTGATTCACAATTGATAGTGAGTCAGTAGAATGGTGAATACGAAGCAACCCATCCGGCAATGATCAAGTATTTACAGGCGGTACGACAAGCAGTCGGATCCCTTGAAGACTTTCATCTGACTCAAGTACCAAGATCTAAAAACAACCAGGCGGATGCTCTTTAAAAGTTAGCATCCTCGACCTCCTGTGATACTCCAAGAACCGTTTTCTGGGAGGTTATGGAGAAAAGAAGCATTGAGGAAGATCCTATTGGAATTTTAGATAGAAGTTCAACCTGGATGGATCCAATCAGGGCATACTTAACAGACGGCACCTTGCCGGATGATCATAACCAGGCGGCCACACTGAAAAAACGAGCGTCCAGTTTTGAAATGATAAAGGGAGAACTTCACAAGAGAGGGTACCTCCAACCCTTCTTGAAGTGTGTTACTCCAGAAAAAGGACGAGAGATTCTAGAAGATCTTCACTCTGGTAACTGCGCTTCCCATGTAGGCGGCAGGGTTACTTTTACCAACTTTAGAAGCAGATGCAATGGAGATGGTGAAAAAATGTGACAAGTGTCAAAAGTTTGGCAAGCTAATTCACCGTCCGGCTACTGATCTCACTGCTATCCAGAGCCCACTACCGTTTGCTAAGTGGGGCATGGATATTTTGGTTCCCTATACGCCTGCTACAGGCGGCAGAAAGTATATACTTGTTGCATTCGACTAATTTAATAAATGGGTAGAGGCAGAGGTTGTCAAGGGAATCAAGACGAAGGATGTAATTTCATTCATCTAGAAAAATATCATCACTCGGTTTGGGGTTCCCATGTCTATGATTTTTGACAATGGTCCCCAATTTGAGACGCCTGTTCTCAAAAAGTGGCTGGGAGACCAAGGTATTTCACATTACTTTGCATCAGTCGGCCGTCCACAAGCAAACAACCAAGTAGAAGCTTTTAATAAGATAATCTCAGACGGGCTCAAGAAAAAGATTGAACGAGCAGGCGGCCTATGGGCAGATGAACTACCACATGTTCTCTGGGCCATTAGGACGACTAAAAAAAGGTCAACGGGAGAGACTCCATTTCTACTAACCTATGGTGCGGAAGCTGTTCTTCCAATTGAACACTACGAGCCGACTCTTCGAGTAATGTTATACGACGAATAGGCGAACTGGGAGTCCATGCGCCTGGCTTTGGACTGACTCCCAGAAAGGAGGGGCAATGCAGCCTTGCGCCATGAAATTTACCGCCCGAGAATGATCAGATCATATAACAAAAAGGTGCACAGACGTCCACTCAAAGTGGGGGATTTTGTACTAAGAAAGATGGAAGCAGTCGGTAGGGCTAATGAGTCCGGCAAATTAACTCCCAATTGGGAAGGACCCTACCGAATCTATGAAGAGGTCCGGGCGGCACTTACCGCCTGGAAACACCAGACGGCCAACCCTTGCCTCGAACCTGGAATGTAGATAATCTCAAAAAGTATTATTTTTGAATGATGTAAATAGCCGAGAGCTACCTAATAAAAGTTTGCTATTTCACTTCATTTATTTTGTATTACGAGGGGCATGCCTACTGGTAAAACAGTCGGCTACAATCCATGCTTTTTATTTACACGTTGAGTTAAGAAGGGCATGCCGCTTGTTCTATACAACCGGTTACTCTCCCATACATAGTTCACCAAGAACTATCTAAGGCCTATGGCCGAAATGATCAGACAAGTCGCCAGGCCAACTGATCTAACTTTTCAACTAATCCGACCTGTCCCAACATCATAGCAGGCATCCGGCGGCATCCATCCGAATGAAATTCGTCGCAGAGAGCAGCTCCCTTTTGGGTGGAACATTGTTCTATAAATTAATTACACGGCACGTATACGACTGTCTACCAAGACAACCACATAGTCGTTTATGAGACAAGGATAACTCTCACTGGTCCAACAAGTGTTAGCAGTTAACATCCGCGTCAGATAACCGACTGTACAACTTGGGATAAGTACAGCCGATACCTTTTGAGTTGATAGGCAACAAGCATTGGCGAATAAAGGGGTCCAGCCGGCTTTTGCCGCCTTGTATCTCTACTACCCAAACAATAGTGACTGTGATTAAGTAACGTCCATGTTTACTTCTAGTCACTCCTTAAAATTTGGTTTGAAAGTTAAAAGGTTTTCATAGACCGCCTGTTTCTTACTGAGTTATCACACCATGAGTAAAAAGCCAACAAAATTTGGTGAATCAAGGGGACTAACCGGCCTATGCCGCTTAGTGCCTCTACTACTCAAACATAACCATGGAAAGCGAGTAATCTCTCTCATACTTAGCCAATTTCAAAAAATATGACAGAACCGTCTGTCTAAAGATGAACCAGACATATTTGAAGAGTTGGTTCACAGGACGACTGCTCAAGAACTTGCTCTACTTTCCAATCTTAAGTTAAACAAGCCTAACGTACTCATCTAAATACGTTAAAGATATGTTGGATAAATGGCCGACTGATCGCCTAGCCTGGAAATAGACAACCAGTCGTCCAGGGGCATAGGCAGCTCCTACATTGTACCTGTCTGCAACTTTTGGCCATACAAAACAGTCGGTATGACATGCAAGCGGATATCAGAGTTTCGACACTTAGAAAAAATAAAAAGAAAAGAAAAATTCAAAATTTGGCAACTAAGGCGACCTAAAAAGATGGTCGCCGAAATTCTATTAACAGCCGGCCATAAAGACCGGCACAAATATTCAAGACCCCGGCCCCTTGGCCGGGTAAAGATACAAAAATAAACCGGCCACGAAGACCGGTAAAATATTTAAAGATCCCAACCCCTTGGCCGGGTAAAAGGGATACAGAAACAAATGACACGCAGGCCGAAGAAAAGAAAAAAGAAGACATAAGCTTTAAGATAGGTGCAGATCTTCCACAACAACAGCCGCCTGATCAGCACGAGACGCCTGCTTCTGAGAAGCATCCCTCTTGCTTGTCTCGGCACCCTATTTAGGAGAATCTACCCCAATTGGCACCAAGGCCACTATTGGCTCCTCCTCCTCTAGCACATCATCCTCGGCAGCCGCTAGCAGGACTTCTTGGTTATACGTTTCAGAGCATTGGAAAAACTGTTTTTCCCAAGAAGCGTAGTCGGCGTTTGGAAAGAGGCGAGTCTAGGTCATGCGCTGGATTTGGGCCGAGTCCTCCATCATGTCTCGAACCAAATCCTTCTTTTCTTGCTCGGCCTTGGCCGAGAGCTCTTCAGTAAGGCTCTTCTCCTGCTTTGTCAGGCGATCCTTGACGCGCTCCAAAGATTTTTTCTAAGTCGTCGTACTGGATCAACTTCAGCTTAAGAGGCTTCAGCTCGTCTTTAAGGTTCTGGATGGTCGCCTCCAGCTGATCGTTTTTCTTCTTGGCCGCCTCCAACTAAGTCCTAATAATGGAAGTAGCCTGCGCCTGATAATAGAGAATATCAGTTGTCAAAATTTCATTTTGGGCAATTTGAAACATTGCCTTGTCACAGTCAGAGGCGGACATGGCTTTAGCGTCCTTTACCTCTTTGTTCATTGCATTAATTGGCCTGCGAAGACCGTGTACTCGCAGCAAGGACTGTAAGAGGAAGCAGGCGTCAGGCTCCAAAATTATGTACGACGTGAACAAATAAACAGCAAAAATACGCTAAGTATACCTTAGTAAGGAGCCCCGCAATACCATCTAGGTCAAGGGTGCCGACACCCCGGACCGCGTCTCTCTCTGCTAGAGGGACGACTTTAATCATGGACTTGGCCACTTCGACCAGGTCCGGTTCTTGAGGGCCGGCTTCGTCAAAAGGAAATGGAAACATTAGGCATGAAGGTGAAAGGAAAATGAGTCAAAGTCTTGAAGAGCAGTTTCATACTTCTAGGCGGCCGACTGGGATTTTGAGACGGGGTGGCTGGCTGTTTTTCAGCTGGCTGTTTCCTGGCAAAACCAGGCAAACTCCCCACTGTTGTTTTTTGGGCTTTGGAGTCTGGCTGTTGGGAGGAGGAAGCTCTTGGTGTGCCCGTCTACAAAAAGACAAATGGTTAATATTTTTATAAACCCAACCTTTTTTTAAAAAAAAATAATAATTTGCTGGGAACTCACTAAGGGCGCTCCTTGGTGGGAGAATCAGCTGATGAGTGTTGTTGCATGACGGATGCTCGCAGCAGAGCAGCCGCTGTTTAGGAGGCGGTTATTTTGCTCATGGCTTCCGCTGCATAAAGGAATGCGAAAGTTAGAAAAATTCAGAATAATTTCCACAAGAGTACGTATTCAACAGGTCGGCTACCTCTAGAGCACCGACTGCTAAGGCCACAAGCGGCTAGGAAGTACTCATCATAGAGCCATTTGTAACTCAGGACGCAATTCAGGGGTACTTGCTCTTGTACCCCTGTAGTAGAGTTGGCCCTGGTCTCTACTTTAAAGAGTCCTCGGTCCATGATCTCTTTTTTAGCTTTAAGAGGGACAAGCGGCATGCTGCGACCGCCTGCAAGAAGAGGCGGGTCTCTATTCCACCTATTGAAGCGTTTGTTCAGCTCTTTGTCTGAACTCTCAATAATAAGGAAGGTCCTTCTCCAATCCTTCCATTTGTTATCTTTACCTCTCGTCATGAGGTAGCCTCGGTGGCTCGTCAAATTGGTACCACCCGGTACCGCATGCCTTAGGTGTCCGACTAAGATAGTTCATATGGGCGAATGCCTCGAAATTTCGCTCCACCCCATACATTTCACATCCGGCTACATAGCCGAGAATATTGAACCAGGAGTTTGGGGCTAACTGCCATAACCCCAACTCATATCAGTCAAGGATTTGTTGAACAATCGGATGTAAGGGGAAACGCAGACCAGCCCTAATGGCCGCCTCATAGCAGCCAAAGCAGGTGCTATCATAACTAGTCCCAGCCGGCCAGACGACTATGTCTTCCGGATCAAGCACAAAAACCAGAAAGTCAGGGCCCATTACATGGTCCGCTACGAAGCTGCCCACTTTTTCTTGCATGGCCTTGATTCGGCCTTTCGGAACGGTGCAGTAGTAGGGGGTGTTCTGCTCTCTTTGAGTGGTGGATGGCTCCGCCCAATTGCCCCCTTTCTCGACTGAATGGGAATGTCTCGCCTCATGTAGGCGGTCGTGCCCCTCCTCTAAGTCGAGAGAAAGGTGACTTGAAGAGTTGGAGTCAGACTCGCCTTCTAAAGAGTCTGAATCCTCCCCTCTCCCTAAGGGGCCCACTTCCTATCCTTCAGTAGGAGCGAGAGAATACGTAGACATGTCTACGGTAAAATGAGAAGGGACCACCTTGACCCCTCCCTCAGAGCTCTCGGAAGCTGAGCCGCCTTGGTTCACTTCAACATCTAGCGTATGGTCAGATGTTTCAGTAATCGGCACTTGGAAGGAGAAGCCGTCCGAATTGGTGATCCTAGCTATTCTTTTTGTTCTGGCCATTATGTTTTGCATAGACACAGAGACAGTTGGACTTTGTATAAAGGGCAAAGATTGGTTCGAAAAGGGGTAGGCGACACTCCTAGTCCTAGACTCAGCCATCCCCGGTGATCGGCTGATCACTAACCTAAGTCGTGTCTTGTGCTTCCGAGGTGCCATTTCAAAAAAGAGAAAATAAAGAAATGTAAAAGAATAAGAGAACGGACGGTTACCTGAACGATTGAGAAGTTGACGAAGATCTGGAAAAGTAATCTGAATATCAGCCGGCTTGTCAGAACAGGCGGTTTGCTGGGAATGTCCAAAATGTCAGAGCAGGTTCGGGGGTCCGAGTGTTCTCTTAAAAAGTTCTCAAGTGTGAATAAATGTGAAATCAACATGCCCTTATATAGGCAAGGGAAGAAGTTGAAGGGACACTCTCCAAATTCAAAAAATGAGCGGGAAAAACTCCCGGCCTTTCACCAAACGACACCTGTAGCAGGTCGTCGCCTCACGGGGTCGAGCCAAACTTCGAGTCTTTCGCCCACATGAACTACCTCAGCCGGACCCCTAAGGCAGGCGGTACCGGCTGGTATCAATTGACTAGCCACAGGGGCTACCTCATGACGAGAAGTAAAGCAAACAAATGGAAGGACTGGCACCATGTCATGCTCAATCCCAAGAAATGTGTTTTAGGGTTTGAGTCTGGAAAGTTTCTCGGATTCCTCATCAATCAGAGAGAAATAGAGGCGAACCTTGCGAAAGTGCAGGCGGTTATTGACATGCAGTCGCCTCGCACCGTCCGAGAGGTTCAAAAGTTAACAGGTTGTCTGGCGGCTTTAGGAAGATTTCTCAGCCGGTCAGGCGACAAGTGCCTTTACTTTTTTCAGGTAATAAAAAAGAAGGCAAGATTTGAATGGGGGCTGGATGCTGAGGCGGCCTTCCAAAAAATGAAAGTTCACTTACATTCCTTGCCAAGGCTTTGCCCAAAGAAGTGCTTTACATGTATCTTGCAGTATCTGACCATGCTCTAAGCGCTGTCCTTCTTGCTGAAAGAGACGGCTTCCAGCTCCCGGTCTACTTTGTCAGCCACGTACTGAAAAATGCCGAGTTGAGGTACCCCTTAGTGGAAAAGTTCGGTCTTGCTTTCTTCATGGCCGTTAAAAAATTGAAGCCTTATTTCTTGGCACACGCAATCGTTGTGTATACAGATCAACCGGTCAAGCGGCCACTGACAACCATGGAGTCATCTGGCCGGACGATCAAATGGGCAATAGAAATTCAGAGCCTTGAAATCACATTCGAGCCCAGAAAAGCTGTAAAGGGGCAAGCCTTTGCTGATTTTATTATAGAATGACTCGGCCCTCTGATTCTCAAGTTCCAGACCATGTCTGGAAGGTATACGTGGACGGGAGCTCCACCTCAAATGGTTGCGGAGCAGGGGTGATATGTCAGTCGCTAGAGGGCGACAGGTATGAGTATGCTCTACGTTTCAACTTTCAAGCCTCAAACAACGAGGCAGAATATGAAGCTTTACTAGCCGGAATCCGCATGTGCAAGGCGGCTGGGGCAAGAAAAATAGACGCCTGTTCTAATTCACAATTGATAGTGAGTAAGTAGAATGGCGAATACGAAGCAACCCATCCGGCAATGATCAAGTATTTACAGGCGGTACGACAAGCAGTCGGATCCCTTGAAGACTTTCATCTGACTCAAGTACCAAGATCTAAAAACAACCAGGCGGATGCTCTTTCGAAGTTAGCATCCTCGACCTCCTGTGATACTCCAAGAACCGTTTTCTGGGAGGTTATGGAGAAAAGAAGCATTGAGGAAGATCCTATTGGAATTTTAGATAGAAGTTCAACCTGGATGGATCCAATCAGGGCATACTTAACAGACGGCACCTTGCCGGATGATCATAACCAGGCGGCCACACTGAAAAAACGAGCGCCCAGTTTTGAAATGATAAAGGGAGAACTTCACAAGAGAGGGTACCTCCAACCCTTCTTGAAGTGTGTTACTCCAGAAAAAGGACGAGAGATTCTAGAAGATCTTCACTCTGGTCACTGCGCTTCCCATGTAGGCGGCAGGGTTACTTTTGGCCAACTTTAGAAGCAGATGCAATGGAGATGGGTGAAAAAATGTGACAAGTGTCAAAAGTTTGGCAAGCTAATTCACCGTCCGCCTACTGATCTCACTGCTATCCAGAGCCCACTACCGTTTGCTAAGTGGGGCATGGATATTTTAGTTCCCTATACGCCTGCTACAGGCGGCAGAAAGTATATACTTGTTGCATTCGACTACTTTAATAAATGGGTAGAGGCAGAGGCTGTCAAGGGAATCAAGACGAAGGATGTAATTTCATTCATCTAGAAAAATATCATCACTCGGTTTGGGGTTCCCATGTCTATGATTTTTGACAATGGTCCCCAATTTGAGACGCCTGTTCTCAAAAAGTGGCTGGGAGAGCAAGGTATTTCACATTACTTTGCATCAGTCGGCCGTCCACAAGCAAACAGCCAAGTAGAAGCTTTTAATAAGATAATCTCAGACGGGCTCAAGAAAAAGATTGAACGAGCAGGCGGCCTATGGGCAGATGAACTACCACATGTTCTCTGGGCCATTAGGACGACTAAAAAAAGATCAACGGGAGAGACTCCATTTCTCCTAACCTATGGTGCGGAAGCTGTTCTTCCAATTGAACACTACGAGCCGACTCTTCGAGTAATGTTATACGACGAATAGGCGAACTGGGAGTCCATGCGCCTGGCTTTGGACTGACTCCCAGAAAGGAGGGGCAATGCAGCCTTGCGCCATGAAATTTACAGCCCGAGAATGACCAGATCATATAACAAAAAGATGCACAGGCGTCCACTCAAAGTGGGGGATTTTGTACTAAGAAAGATGGAAGCAGTCGGTAGGGCTAATGAGTCCGGCAAATTAACTCCCAATTGGGAAGGACCCTACCGAATCTATGAAGAGGTCCGGGCGGCACTTACCACCTGGAAACACCAGACGGCCAACCCTTGCCTCGAACCTGGAATGTAGATAATCTCAAAAAGTATTATTTTTGAATGATGTAAATAGCCGAGAGCTACCTAATAAAAGTTTGCTATTTCACTTCATTTATTTTGTATTACGAGGGGCATGCCTACTGGTAAAACAGTCGGCTACTATCCATGCTTTTTATTTACGCGTTCAGTTAAGAAGGGCATGCCGCTTGTTCTATACAACCGGTTACTCTCCCATACATAGTTCACCAAGAACTATCTAAGGCCTATGGCCGAAATGATCAGACAAGTCGCCAGGCCAACTGATCTAACTTTTCAACTAATCCGACCTGTCCCAACATCATAGCAGGCATCCGGCGGCATCCATCCGAATGAAATTCGTCGCAGAGAGCAGCTCCCTTTTGGGTGGAACATTGTTCTATAAATTAATTACACGGCACGTATACGACTGTCTACCAAGACAACCACGTAGTCGTTTCTGAGACAAGGATAACTCTCACTGGTCCAACAAGTGTTAGCAGTTAACATCCGCGTCAGATAACCGACTGTACAACTTGGGATAAGTACAGCCGATACCTTTTGAGTTGATAGGCAACAAGCATTGGCGAATAAAGGGGTCCAGCCGGCTTTTGCCGCCTTGTATCTCTACTACCCAAACAATAGTGACTGTGATTAAGTAACGTCCATGTTTACTTCTAGTCACTCCTTAAAATTTGGTTTGAAAGTTAAAAGGTTTTCATAGACCGCCTGTTTCTTACTGAGTTATCACACCATGAGTAAAAAGCCAACAAAATTTGGTGAATCAAGGGGACTAACCGGCCTATGCCGCTTAGTGCCTCTACTACTCAAACATAACCATGGAAAGCGAGTAATCTCTCTCATACTTAGCCAATTTCAAAAAATATGACAGACCCGTCTGTCTAAAGATGAACCAGACATATTTGAAGAGTTGGTTCACAGGACGACTGCTCAAGAACTTGCTCTACTTTCCAATCTTAAGTTAAACAAGCCTAACGTACTCATCTAAATACGTTAAAGATATGTTGGATAAATGGCCGACTGATCGCCTAGCCTGGAAATAGACAACCAGTCGTCCAGGGGCAGAGGCAGCTCCTACATTGTACCTGTCTGCAACTTTTGGCCATACAAAACAGTCGGTATGACATGCAAGCGGATATCAGAGTTTCGACACTTAGAAAAAATAAAAAGAAAAGCAAAATTCGAAATTTGGCAACTAAGGCGACCTAAAAAGATGGTCGCCGAAATTCTATTAACAGCCGGCCATAAAGACCGGCACAAATATTCAAGACCCCGGCCCCTTGGCCGGGTAAAGATACAAAAATAAACCGGCCACGAAGACCGGTAAAATATTTAAAGATCCCGACCCCTTGGCCGGGTAAAAGGGATACAGAAACAAACGACACGCAGGCCGAAGAAAAGAAAAAAGAAGACATAAGCTTTAAGATAGGTGCAGATCTTCCACAACAACAGCCGCCTGATCAGCACGAGACGCCTGCTTCTGAGAAGCATCCCTCTTGCTTGTCTCGGCACCCTATTTAGGAGAATCTACCCCAATTGGCACCAAGGCCACTATTGGCTCCTCCTCCTCTAGCACATCATCCTCGGCAGCCGCTAGCAGGACTTCTTGGTTATACGTTTCAGAGCATTGGAAAAACTGTTTTTCCCAAGAAGCGTAGTCGGCGTTTCGAAAGAGGCGAGTCTAGGTCATGCGCTGGATTTGGGCCGAGTCCTCCATCATGTCTCGAACCAAATCCTTCTTTTCTTGCTCGGCCTTGGCCGAGAGCTCTTCAGTAAGGCTCTTCTCCTGCTTTGTCAGGCGATCCTTGACGCGCTCCAAAGATTTTTTCTAAGTCGTCGTACTGGATCAACTTCAGCTTAAGAGGCTTCAGCTCGTCTTTAAGGTTCTGGATGGTCGCCTCCAGCTGATCGTTTTTCTTCTTGGCCGCCTCCAACTAAGTCCTAATAATGGAAGTAGCCTGCGCCTGATAATAGAGAATATCAGTTGTCAAAATTTCATTTTGGGCAATTTGAAACATTGCCTTGTCACAGTCAGAGGTGGACATGGCTTTAGCATCCTTTACCTCTTTGTTCATTGCATTAATTGGCCTGCGAAGACCGTGTACTTGCAGCAAGGACTGTAAGAGGAAGCAGGCGTCAGGCTCCAAAATTATGTACGACGTGAACAAATAAACAACAAAAATACGCTAAGTATACCTTAGTAAGGAGCCCCGCAATACCATCTAGGTCAAGGGTGCCGACACCCCGGACCGCGTCTCTCTCTGCTAGAGGGACGACTTTAATCATGGACTTGGCCACTTCGACCAGGTCCGGTTCTTGAGGGCCGGCTTCGTCAAAAGGAAATGGAAACATTAGGCATGAAGGTGAAAGGAAAATGAGTCAAAGTCTTGAAGAGCAGTTTCATACTTCTAGGCGGCCGACTGGGATTTTGAGACGGGGTGGCTGGCTGTTTTTCAGCTGGCTGTTTTTCAGCTGGCTGTTTCCTGGCAAAACCAGGCAAACTCCCCACTGTTGTTTTTCGGGCTTTGGAGTCTGGCTGTTGGGAGGAGGAAGCTCTTGGTGTGCCCGTCTACAAAAAGACAAATGGTTAATATTTTTATAAACCCAACCTTTTTTAAAAAAAAAATAATAATTTGCTGGGAACTCACTAAGGGCGCTCCTTGGTGAGAGAATCAGCTGATGAGTGTTGTTGCATGACGGATGCTCGCAGCAGAGCAGCCGCTGTTTAGGAGGCGGTTATTTTGCTCATGGCTTCCGCTGCATAAAGGAATGCGAAAGTTAGAAAAATTCAGAATAATTTCCACAAGAGTACGTATTCAACAGGTCGGCTACCTCTAGAGCACCGACTGCTAAGGCCACAAGCGGCTAGGAAGTACTCATCATAGAGCCATTTGTAACTCGGGACGCAATTCAGGGGTACTTGCTCTTGTACCCCTGTAGTAGAGTTGGCCCTGGTCTCTACGTTAAAGAGTCCTCGGTCCATGATCTCTTTTTTAGCTTTAAGAGGGACAAGCGGCATGCTGCGACCGCCTGCAAGAAGAGGCGGGTCTCTATTCCACCTATTGAAGCGTTTGTTCAGCTCTTTGTCTGAACTCTCAATAATAAGGAAGGTGCTTCTCCAATCCTTCCATTTGTTCTCTTTACCTCTCGTCATGAGGTAGCCTCGGTGGCTCGTCAATTGGTACCATCCGGTACCGCCTGCCTTAGGTGTCCGACTGAGATAGTTCATATGGGAGAATTCCTCGAAATTTGGCTCCACCCCAAACATTTCACATCCGGCTACATAGCCGAGAATATTTAACCAGGGAT
This sequence comes from Chenopodium quinoa, assembly GCF_001683475.1. NCBI lineage: Eukaryota > Viridiplantae > Streptophyta > Magnoliopsida > Caryophyllales > Amaranthaceae > Chenopodium > Chenopodium quinoa. The sequence continues at coordinate 57,539 of NW_018745130.1, forward strand.
TTGGGGCTAACTGCCATAACCCCAACTCATATCCGTCAAGGATTTGTTAAACAACCCGATGTAAGGGGAAACGCAGACCAGCCCTAATGGCCGCCTCATAGCAGCTAAAGCAGGCGCTATCATAACTAGTCCCAGCCGGCCAGACGACTGTGTCTTCCGGATCAAGCACAAAAACCAGAAAGCCAGGGCCCATTACATGGTCCGCTACGAAGCTGCCCACTTTTTCTTGCATGGCCTTGATTCGGCCTTTTGGAACGGTGCAGTAGTAGGGGGTGTTCAGCTCTCTTTGAGTGGTGGATGGCTCCGCCCAATTGCCCCTTTTCTCGACTGAATGGGAATGTCTCGCCTCATGTAGGCGTTCATGCCCCTCCTCTAAGTCGAGGGAAAGGAAACTTGAAGAGTTGGAGTCAGACTCGCCTTCTAAAGAGTCTGACTCCTCCCCTCTCCCTGAGGGGCCCGCTTCCTATCCTTCAGTAGGAGCGAGAGAATACGTAGACATGTCTACGGTAAAATGAGAAGGGACCACCTTGACCCCTCCCTCAGAGCTCTCGGCAGCTGAGCCGCCTTGGTTCACTTCAACATCTAGCGTATGGTCAGATGTTTCACTAATCGGCACTTGGAAGGAGAAGCCGTCCGAATTGGTGATCCTAGCTGTTCTTTTTGTTCTGGCCATTATGTTTTGCATAGACACAGAGACAGTTGGACTTTGTATAAAGGGCAAAGATTGGTTCGAAAAGGGGCAGGCGGCACTCCTAGTCCTAGACTCAGCCATCCCCGGTGATCGGCTGATTACTAACCTAAGTCGTGTCGTGTGTTTCCGAGGTGCCATTTCAAAAAAGAGAAAATAAAGAAATGTAAAAGAATAAGAGAACGGACGGTTACCTGAACGATTGAGAAGTTGACGAAGATCTGGAAAAGTAATCTGAATATCAGTCGGCTTGTCAGAACAGGCGGTATGCTGTGAATGTCCAAAATGTCAGAGCAGGTTCAGGGGTCCGAGTGTTCTCTTAAAAAGTTCTCAAGTGTGAATAATTGTGAAGTCAACATGCCCTTATATAGGCAAAGGGAAGAAGTTGAAGGGACACTCCCCAAATTCAAAAAATGAGCGGGAAAAACTCCCAGCCTTTCACCAAACGACACCTGTAGCAGGTCGTCGCCTGTTACGGGCCGACACCTGTCACCGGTGACATGTGACCAGTCATGTGCCACCTGTGAGGGGCAAATGATTAAGGGATTTTACTCCCACCAATCGGAATGTGCCACGTGGGCCAATCAGGTCCTGCCAAGTGTCCTCTAGTTGGAACTGTAAGAGTCTGCCACGTGGCACGCGCCTATTTGTCCACCATGGACCTATTATGTCACGATACGTGGCATCCTCCATGCCTAATGGAAAAACCGGCCACCTAGGACCAACTTCCAAGGGAAGCCCAATCAGCCCTAGGTTAACCTAAACCTAGGATTAGTACGCTTCCCAAGGTTATAAATACCCTCATTAATCCTCATTAAGGGGGGTTACGCTCATTAATTACTCTCTCCAAGAAAAAAAAACACTTTACCTTTTCGCATTAATTATTCCTAAAAGAAGTACTAACTTGATCGTCGCAGGCGAAGCTCCAACCACTCGGAGTCTCCATTTGTTTTGCAGGTACAGGCGTCCGGTTCCAGTCTCGGAATTGTAACTCTAATGGAAAAACTCCCGTCAGCTTGAAAAAATGCATTTGACTTTAATTTGATTCAATAAGCATTATTGAATGCATTTGACTTTCATTTAATTTAAATAGCTTCGTTTGAATGTGTTTGACTTTCATTTGATTCTTTTAGCTTTGTAGAATTCATTTCACTTTTATTTGATTCAAAAGGCTTTGTTTTAATGTGTTTGCCTTTCACTTGTTTCAAAAAGCAAAGTTTGAATGTGTTTGACTTTCACTTGATTCAATTTGCTTTGTAGAATGCATTTCACTTTTATTTGACATAAACAGCTTTGTTTGAATGTGTTTGACTTTTATTTGACTCAATTAGCTTTGTAGAATGCATTTCACTTTCATTTGATTCAACTAGCTTTGTTTTAATGTCTTTGACTTTCACTTGACTTAAAAAGCTTTGTTTAAATGTGTTCGACTTCCATTTGATTTATAAAGCTTTTTTTAAATGTGTTGGACTTTCATTTGTTTCAATTAGCATTGTTGAATGCATTTGCCTTTCATTTGAATCAAAAGCTTTATTCGAATGTGTTTCACTTTCATTTGATTCATTTAGCTTTGTAGAATGGATTTCAGTTTCATTTGATTCAAATAGCATTGTCTTTATGTGTTTGACTTTCACTTAATTCAAAATGCTTTGTTTGAATGTGTTTGACTTTGATTTGATTTAATTAGCTCTGTAGAATGCATTTCACTTTCATATGATTTAAATAGCTTTGTTTGAATGTGTTTGACTTTCATTTAATTCAAAAAGATTTGTTAGAATGTGTTTGACTTTCATTCGATTTAATAAGCTTTGTTGAATAAGTTTGACATTCATTTGATTCAAAAGCTTTATTTGAATGGGTTTAACTTTCATTTGTTTCAATAAGCTTTGAAGAATGCATTTGACTTTCACTTGATTCAAAAAGCTTTGTTTGAATATGTATGACTTTAATTTGATTCGATTAGCAATGAAGAATGCATTTGACTTACATTTGATTCAAATAGCTTTGTTTGAATGTGTATAACTTTCATTTAATTCAATAAGCTTTGAGAATTCTTTTGACTTTTATTTGATTCAAAAGCTTTATTTGAATGTGTTGACTTTCATTTGATTGAATTAGCTTTGAAAAATGCATTTGACTTTAATTTGACTTTAATTTGACTTTAATTTGATTTAATAAGCATTATTTAATGCATTTGACTTTCATTTAATTTATATAGCTTTGTTTGAATGTGTTTGAATTTCATTTGATTTAATAAGCTTTATTAGAAAGTGTTTGACTTTCATTCGATTCATTTAGCTTTGTAGAATTCATTTCAGTTTCATTTGATTTAAATAACTATGTTTGAATGTATTTGACTTTCATTTGATAGAACTAGGTTTGAAAAATGCATTTGACTTTCATTTGATTCAATAAAATTATTGAATGCATTTGACTTTCATTTAATTTAAATAGCTTTGTTTGAATGTGTTTGAATGAATTTCACTTACATTTTATTTAAATTGCTTTGTTTAAATGTGTTTGCGTTCATTTTATTCAATTAGCTTTGTAAATTGCATTTCACTTTAATTTGATTTTAATAGCTTTGTTGGAATACGTTTGACTTTCATTTGATTTTAAAAGCTTCGTTTAAATGTGTTTGTCTTTTATTTGATTTAAAAAGCTTCGTTTAAATATGTTTGTCTTTTATTTGATTTAAAAAGCTTTTTTTAAATGTATTGGACTTTCATTTGATTCAATTAGCATTGCTGAATGTGTTTGACTTTCATTTGAATCAATAGCTTTATTTGAATGTGTTTGACTTTATTTGATTCAATTAGCTTTGTAAATTGCATTTCACTTTCATTTGATTTCAATAGCTTTGTTTGAATGTATTAGACTTTCATTTGATTTAAAAAGCTTCGCTTAAACATGATTGTCTTTTATTTGATTTAAAAAGCTTTTTTTTAATGTGTTTGACTTTCATTTGATTAAAGTAGCATTGTTGAATTCATTTAACTTTCATTTGTATCAAAAGCTTTATTTGAATGTATTTGACTTTCATTTGATTCAATTAGCTTTGGAGAATGCATTACACTTTCATTTGATTCAAATAGCTTGGTTTTAATGTGTTTGACATTCACATAATTCAAAAAGCTTTGTTTGAATGTGTTTAACTTTCATTTGATTCAATTAGCTTTGTAGAATGCAATATCTTTCATTAGATTTAAATAGCTTTGTTTGAATATGTTTGACTTTCATTTGATTCAATTAGCTATGAAGAATGCATTTGACTTTCATTTGATTTAATAAGCATTGTTGAATGCATTTGACTTTCATTCGATTCAAAAAGCTTTGTTGAATTTGTTTTACTATCATTTGTTTCAATTAGTTTTGTAGAATGCATTTCACTTTCATTTAATTTAAATAGCTTTGTTTAAATGTGTTTGCCTTCATTTTATTCAATTAGCTTTTTAAATTTCATTTCACTTTAATTTGATTTTAATAGCTTTGTTTGAATGTGTTTGACTTTCATTTGATTTAAAAAGCTTTGTTTAAATGTGTTTGACTTTCATTTCATTTAAAAAGATTTTATTAAATGTGTTTGATCTTAGTTTGATTCAATTAACATTGTTGAACGCATTTGCCTTTCATTTGAATTAAAAGCTTTATTTGAATGTGTTTGACTTTCATTTGACTCAATTATCTTTGTAGAATGCATTTCACTTTCATTTGATTCAAATAGCTTTTTTTAATGTGTTTGATTTTCATTCGTTTTACTAAGCATTATTGAATGCATTTGACTTTCATTTGATTCAAAAGCTTTATTTTAAGGTGTTTAACTTTCATTTGTTTCAATTAGCTTTGAATAACGCATTTGAATTTCACTTGATTCAAAAAGCTTTGTTTTAATGTGTTTGACTTTCACTTAATTCAAAAAGCTTTGTTTGAATGTGTTTGACTTTCATTTGATTCAATTAGCTTTGTAGAATGCATTTCACTTTCATTTGATTTAAATAGCTTTATTTGAATATTTTTGACTTTCATTTGATTCAATTAGCTATGAAGAATGCATTTTACTTTCATTTGACTCAATTGGCTATGAAGAATGCATTTTACTTTCATTTGATTCAAATAGCTTTGTTTGAATGTGTTTAACTTTCATTTGATTCAAAAAGCTTTGTTTTAATGTGTTTGAATTTCATTTTATTCAATTCGCTTTGTAGAATGCAGTTCACTTTCATTTGATTTAAATAGGCTTGATTGAATGTGTTTGCCTTCATTTTATTCAATTAGCTTTGTAAATTGCGTTTCACTTTAATTTGATTTTAATAGCTTTATTGGAATGTGTTTGACTTTCATTTGATTTAAAAAGCTTCGTTTAAATAAGTTTTTCTTTTATTTGATTTAAAAAGCTTTTTTTAAATGTGTTTGACTTTCATTTGATTCAATTAGCATTGTTGAATGCATTTAACTTTCATTTGTATCAAAAGCATTATTTGAATGTATTAGACTTTCATTTGATTCAATTAGCTTTGCAGAATGCATTTAACTTTCATTTGATTCATATAGCTTAGTTTTAACGTGTTTGTATTTCACTTAATTCAAAAAGCTTTCTTTGAATGTGTTTGAATTTGAGTTTGATTTGATTTAATTAGCTTTGTAGAATGTATTTCACTTTCATTTTATTCAAATAACTTTGTTTTAATGTGTTTAACTTTCACTTAATTCAAAAAGATTTGTTTCAATGTGTTTTACATTCATTTGATTTATTTAGTTTTGTAGAATTCATTTCACTTTCATTTGATTAAAATAGCTTTGTTTGAATGTGTTTGACTTTCATTTGATTCAAAAATAGATGTAAGAATGTGTTTGACTTTCATTCGATTTATTAAGTTTTGTTGAATGTGTTTGACTTTCATTTTATTTAAAAGCTTTATTTGAATGGGTTTTGTTTCGGGGTTTTCTGATGTCCTGCGGGAGAGTTACAATTCCGAGACTGGAACCGGACGCATGTACCTGCAAAACAAACGGATGCTCCGGATGATTGGAGATCCGCCTCGGACGGTCAAGTTAGTACTTGATTAAGGAGTAATTAATGCGGAAATTAAAGTGATTGGGTCTCTCTAGGTGAGAGAGTTTAATGTGTGTAATCTGCGTTTTTTTTTCTCTTAATGAGGATTAAGGGAGGTATTTATAACCTCGGGAAACGTGCCAATCTAGGTTTAGGTTAACCTTGGGCTGATTGGGCTTCCCTCGGAAGTTGGTCCTTGGTGATCAGTTATCCCAGGTGTCATGGGAAGGACACGTGTCGTGTCGTAATTGGTGCATAGTGGACGGATCATTGCTTGACACGTGGCAGGCTCCTATTGGCCCATGTGACGGACACATGGCGGAACCTGATTGGTCCACTTGTCAGATGGTGATTGGTGGGAAAAATCCCCTAATCATTTGCCCCTCACAGGTGGCACGTGACTGGTCGCGTGTTACCTGTGACAGGTATCACCCTGTAACAGGCGACGGCCTGCTACAGGTGTTACTCGGCGAGAGGCCGAGAGATTCTCCCGCCAAAATTTTGAATTCTGGAAGTGACCCTTCGCCTTCTCACTTCGCCTATATAAAGGAGTGTTTACTTCGGTCATTTTCACACTTGAAAACTTTGTGAGAGAACATTCGGACCCCTGAACTTGCTCTGACATTTTGGACCCATTCTGCCTACCGCCTGCTCTGACAAGCCGACTGCAAAGGATTTTCAGAACTTCGTCAATCGTCACTCGTTCAGGTAACCGTCGGTTCTCTTACTCTTAATTTTCTCTTTACTTTATTCTTTTTTATGAAATGGCACCACGGAAGCACACGACACGACCTAGGTTAGTGATCAGCCGGTCACCGGGGACGGCTGAATCTAGGACTAGGAGTGTCGCCTGCCCTTTTCTGGACCCATCTATGCCCTTTATACAAATTCCGACTGTATCTGTGTCTATGCAGAGCATGATGGCCAGAACAAAAAAGACTGCCAGGATCTCAAACTCAGACGGCTCCTCCCACAGGGTGCCGATTAGGGAAACATCTGACCAGGCGCCAGATGTGGAAGTGAAATAAAGCGGCTTGAAAGCCGACAGTTCTGAGGGAGGAGTCAAAGTGACCCCTTCCCATTTTACAGTTGACAATTCTACATTCTCTCCTGTTCCTTTTAAAGGAGAGGAGGCGGGCCCCTCCGGGAGAGGGGAGAAGTCGTCCCCTTCAGACTCGTTAGAGGACGATTCCGAGTCTAGCTCTTCTGGCCATGCTTCTCTGGACACAGAAGAGAAAAACAGTCGCCTACAAGAGGCGAGGCTTTCTCACGCAGTTGAGAAGGGGGACGATTTGGCGGAGCCATCCGCCTCTCACCGAGAGCAAAATACCCCTACTACTGCACGGTACCTCGGGGCCGGATCACAGCCATGCAAGAGAAAGTGGAGAGCTTTATCGCAAACCACACAATGGGCCCCGGCTTTTTAATGTTCGTGCCGGATCCAGAAGATACAGTCGTCTGGCCGGCTGGTACCAGTTATGATGGCGCCTGCTTTGGCTGCTACGAGGCGGCCATCAAGGCTGGGCTGCGCTTCCCACTACATCCGGCTGTTCAGCGGATCTTGGATGGGTATGAGTTGGGGTTATGGCAGTTAGCCCCGAACTCCTGGGTCAACGTACTCGGCTATGTGGCCGGGTGCGAACTGCACGGGGTGGAGCCGAACTTCGAGGCTTTCGCCCACATGAACTACCTCAGCCGGACCCCCAAGGCAGGCGGTACCGACTGGTATCAATTGACGAGCCACAAGGGCTACCTCATGACGAGAGGTAAAGCAAACAAATGAAAGGACTGGCGGAGCACCTTCCTTATTATTGAGAGTTCAGACACAGAGCTGAACAAGTGCTTCAACAGGTGGAACAGGAATCCGCCCCTTCTTGCAGGCGGCCGCAGCATGCCGCCTGTTCCCCCCAAGGCTAAAAAAGTGATCCTAGATAAAGGACTCTTCAAAGTAGAGTCGAAGGTGAACTCTACTTCAGGGGTACGAGAGCAAGTACCCCTACACTGCGTCCCGAGCTTCAAATGGCTCTACGACGAGTACTTTTTGGCCGCCTGTGGCCTCAGCAGTCGGTGCTCAAGAGGTAGCCGGCCTGTCGAATACTCTGTTGTTCCATGCATTTCATGTTATGACTTTTATTAACTTTGCTATTTGTTTTTGCAGCGGACGCCATGAGCAAAATTACCGCCTCCAAGACTGCGGCGGCCATGTTGCGGGCCTCCATCATGCAACAGTCTTCAACCGACTCCCCCAACAAGGGGGCACCCCTAGTGGGCTTCGAATCTTTCACCCTCTTTTGGAGTTGTGTTTATGCATATACTGACTCTTTTCTTCTTTTTTTAGACGGGCGCTCCAAGAGCTTCTTCTTCCCAACAGCCAGACCCCAAGGCCCAGAGGACGACTGTTGCCAGCTCTCTTGGTTCTGTCAGGAAACATCTGGCGGCTGAGAAGCAGGCGGCCACTTCTTCTAAAACTCCAGCTGGGCCACCTAGAAGTATGAAATTATCCTTGTAAATGTTTAGACTTGCTCCCTTCTTTACTAGGTCTAATCCGTTTGTTTATGCTTGATGCAGCCGGCCCTCAGGAGCCTGACTTGGTCGAGGTGGCCAAGTCTATGATCAAGGCCGTTCCTCCAACTGAAAGGGAGGCGGTCAGGGGTGTCGGCACCCTTAACCTAGACGGGATTGCAGGGGTCCTTGCTGAGGTATACTTAGCATATTTTTGAGTATTTGAATTCCAGGACGCCTGTTTTCTTTTTTGTTTGGAAACTGACGCCTGTTCCCCTTTTTACTTAGGCCCTGCTCCGAGTGAACGGCCTAAGCAAGCCGCTTGACCGGAAGAACAAAGAGGTAAAGGCTGCAAAAGCTATGGCCGCCTCTGACTGTGATAAGGCAATGTTTCAAATTTCCCAAAATGAAGTTCTGACCATTGATATTCTTTATTATCAGGCGCAGGCTACCGCCGCTATCCGGGCTTAGTTAGAGGCGGCCCAGAAGAGGAATAACGAGCTGGAGGCAACTATCAACAACCTCAAGGCCGAGCTGAGACCTCTTCGCCAAAAGATGTCCTCATACGAAACCTTGGAGAAATCCTTGGCGAGCGTAAAGGTACGCCTGGTGACCCAGGAGAAGAGTCTTACTCAGGAGTTCTCGGAAAAGGCCGAGCAAGAAAAGAAAGAGCTGGTCCGGGAGATGATGGAAGACTCAGCTCAAATCAAGCGCATGACTTGGGGCCGCCTCTTCCCCAATGCCGACTTTGCCTCATGGGAAAAAACGTACCGCCAGTGTTCTGATAGATATAATCAAGAGATCCTGGCGGCTGCTGAGGAAGAGGCGTTGGAGGAGGCGGAGCAACCGGTAGTGGCGCTTGTGCCGCTTGGGGGTAATGCATCAAAGAAGGATGCAGCTGAAGCCGAGTCCAGCAGGAAGAGTGCTGACCAGGCGGCAGCTGCTAATATTGAAGATCTGCCCCCTTCTGAAGCTTTATGTCTTCTTTCCACGGCCTGCGTGTCGTTTGTTTGTATTTACCTGGCCAGGGGGCTGGGGCTCTGAATATTTTGCCGGTCTTTAATGACCGGCTTCTTTTTAATGAATTTTTTTGTTTTGCTTCAAATTTGTTCAAGTATTGAATTATTCTGAAATCCAATTGTACACTATACCGACTGTTTTACATGGCCGATAGTTGCAGACTTGTACGGATAGTTAGTCACGCCGCCTATGCCCATGGACGACTGGTTGTCTGTTTCCAGGCTAGACGATCAGTCGGCCATTTATCCAATCGGTATTCGAACAATCTCAAAGACTGGATCCCCTGTAAGCAGGCGGTTCTGTCCTTTGTAAAATTAACCAAGTAGGAAAGTGGTTTCCTACTTGTCATGTTTTTAGGCTAGAGACTTTAGGCCGTCTGGGCCGACTGTATGAACACCTTTTTAGTTTCAAACTAAAATTTTTAGGGAGTGACCAAGTAAACATGATTGTTACCTAATCGCCAAGTAACTGAGTAGTAGAGGTATCAAGCGGTGGGTACCGGTTGTTCCCTTTTATTCGCCAATGTTTTTTGGCTTTTAACTCATAGGTTGTTAACTTAGCAGGAGTAGTGGTTGAGAGCCCCTGTTTACTAAAAACAGGCGGACGACTCATACCTTTTAGGCTCCATACTAAGTTTGAGAGAGTGACTATGAGTTAACTTTGGTGTTACTCAGTCGCCGTCACTCCTGCTTGAGTAGTAAAGGTACCAGGCGGCGGAGGCCGGATGAACCTTTTGATTCGCCAATGTTTGTTGGCTATTAACTCAAGAAGTACCCCCTGCATTTATCCCAAGTAATACAGGCGGTCATCTGACTTAGATGCCAACTGCTACCACTGGTTTGGTTAGGGATAGAGTTATCCTTGTCTCAAAAACAGCTACGTGGTTGCCCTTGGGGACAGTCGTATAGGTGCCGTGTAATTAGTTTATAGAGCAATGTTCCATCCAAAAGGGAGCTGCTCTCTGCGACGAATTTCATCCGGAGGGATGCTGTAGGACGCCTGCTATGATGTTGGGACAGGTCGTATTAGTTTTGAAGATTGGATCAGTTGGCTTGGCGCCTGGACTAATCATTCGGCTTGTGGCCTTGGTTAGTTCTTGGTGAATGTAGGTGTTAAGTAAGAGGAGGGTGGCTGTGTGCTTTGGAACCAGTCGGCCCTCTTCTATGGAGAGTAGCCGACTATATGTCCAGACGGCATGCCCCTATGGTGAGAGTAAAATATTCAATGGAGAGTAGCCGACTGTAAAGGTACAGGCGGCATGCCCCTCTGAAGATAGAGTAAAATATTCAATGGAGAGTAGCCGACTGTAAAGGTACAGACGGCATGCTCCTCCGATGATAAAGTGAAATACTCAATGAGTAGGCGACTGTAAATGTATAGGCGGCCTGCTCCTCTTAAGTAAGAGTAGCCGACTGTTTGTTAGTAGGTGTGCCCCTATTAGTACAAAATTGAATATTAAGTATGCAAACTTTTATTAAGTAGCCCTTGACTATTTACATCATTCAAAAGAAATATTTCTTAAGATTATCTACATTCCAAGTTCGAGGCAACGGTTGTCCGTCTGGTGTTCCCAGACGGTAGGTACCGTCCCTGACCTCTTCACAGATTCGGTAGGGTCCTTCCCAGTTGGGAGTTAGTTTGCAAGACTCATTAGCCCTTCCAACTGCTTCCATTTTTCTAAGTACAAAGTCCCCCACTTTGAGTGGACGCCTGTGTACTTTTTTTTTGTATGATCTAGCCATTCTCAGGCGGTAAATTTCATGGCGCAAGACAGCATTGCCCCTTCTTTCAGGAAGTGAGTCTAATGCCAGGCGCATGGCTTCCCAGTTTGCCTCTTCGTCATATAACATTACTCGAAGAGTCGGCTCGTAGTGTTCTATTAGAAGAACAGCTTCCGCACCATAAGTTAGGAGGAATGGAGTTTCTCCAGTCGCCCCTTTTTCAGTCGTCCTAATGGCCTAGAGAACATGTGGTAATTCATCCGCCCATAGGCCGCCTGCTCGTTCAATCTTTTTCTTGAGACCGTCTGAGATGATTTTATTAAAGGCTTCTACCTGGTCGTTTGCTTGTGGACGGCCGACAGATGCAAAGTAGTGTGCAATTCCTTGGTCACCCAACCAGCTTTTGAGAACAGGCGTCTCAAATTGGGGACCATTATCAAAAACCATAGACATGGGAACCCCGAACCGAGTGATGACATTTTTCCAAATGAATGAAATTACATCCTTCGTCTTGATCCCCTTTACAGCCTCCGCCTTTACCCATTTAGTGAAGTAGTCGACGGCAACAAGTATGTACCTCCTTCCGCCTGTAGCAGGCGTATATGGACCCAGAATATCCATGCCCCACTTAGCAAACGGTAGTGGGCTATGAATGGTAGTGAGGTCAGTAGCCGGACGGTGAATTAGCTTGCCAAACCTTTGGCACTTGTCACATTTTTTCACCACCTCCATTGCATCTACTTCTAAAGTAGGCCAAAAGTAGCCCTGCCGCCTTGCCTGTTGAGCAAGCGTCCTACCGCCTATATGGGAAGCACAGTAACCAGAGTGAAGATCGTCTAGTATCTCTCGTCCCTTTTCTGGAGTAACACACTTTAAGAAGGGTTGAAGGTACCCCCTTTTGTGAAGTTCTCCCTTTATTATTTCAAAACTGGTTGCTCGTTTTTTCAGTGCTGCCGCCTGCTGATGATCATCCGGCAGGGTACCGTTTGTCAGATATGCTCTGATTTGATCCATCCAGGTTGAGCTTCTGTCTAGGATTCCAATAGGGTCTTCCTCGATGCTTCTCTTCTCCATTACTTCCCAAAAAACAGTTCGAGGAGTATCACAGGAGGCGGATGATGCTAATTTTTACAGTGCATCCGCCTGGTTGTTTTCTGATCTCGGCACTTGGGTCAGATGGAAATCCTCAAGGGAGCCGACTGCTTGTCGGACCGCCTGTAAATACTTGATCATGGCCGGATGGGTTGCTTCGTATTCGCCATTGTACTGACTCACTATCAATTGTGAATCGGAACAGGCGTCTATTTTTCTTGCCCCTGCCGCCTTGCACATGCGGATTCCGGCTAGTAAAGCTTCATATTCTGCCTCATTGTTTGAGGCCTGAAAAATGAAGCGTAGAGCATACTCGTACCTGTCGCCCTCTGGCGACTGACATATGACGCCTGCTCCACAACCATTTGAAGTAGAGCTTCCGTCCACATATACCTTCCAGACCTGTTCTGTAACTTGAGAGTCAGGAGGACGTGTCATCTCAACAATAAAGTCAGCAAAGGCTTGCCCCTTCACTGCTTTTCTAGGCTCGAAGGTAACTTCGAGGCTCTGTATTTCTATGGCCCATTTGATCATTCGGCCTGACGACTCCATGATGGTCAGTGGCCGCTTGATAGGTTGGTCTGTATACACGACGACTGCATGTGCCAAAAAGTAGGGCTTCAATTTTTTAACAGCCATGAAGAGTGCAAGACCAAATTTCTCCACTAAGGGATACCTCAACTCGTCATTTTTCAGTACATGACTGACAAAGTAGACCGGGAGCTGACAGCCGTCTCTTTCAGCAAGGAGAACAGCGCTTAACGCATGATCAGAGACGGCCAGGTACATGTAGAGTACTTCTTTAGGCGAAGGGCTGACCAGCCTCGGCAAGGAATGCAAGTGAACTTTCAATTTCTGGAAGGCCGCCTCAGCATCCGGCCCCCATTCAAACCTTGCCTTTTTCTTAATTGCCTTGAAAAAGTATAGGCATTTGTCGCCTGATCGGCTTAGAAATCTTCCCAAGGCCGCCAGACAACCTGTTAACTTCTGAACCTCTCGGATGGTACGAGGCGACTGCATGTCGATGACCGCCTGCACCTTCTTAGGGTTCGCCTCTATTCCTCTCTGATTGATAAGGAATCCGAGAAATTTCCCAGACTCAACTCCAAAGACACATTTCTTGGGATTGAGCATGACATGGTGCCGCCTGAGTGTGGCGAAAGTTTCTCGGAGGTCCGACAGATGATCTTTCTGAAGTTTAGACTTGACAATCATATCATCAATATATGCCTCGACATTTCTCCCAATCTGATAAAAGAACACAATGTTTATCATTCGCTGGAAAGTGGCCGGGGCATTCTTAAGACCAAACGACATGACCGTGTAACAGTATAACCCCTGATCAGTGACGAAGGTCGTCTTCCCCTGATCTTTCTCCCATAAAGGAATTTGATGGAAACCAGAGTAGGCGTCCATAAAGCTCATCAAACCATGGCCGGCTGTTGAGTCGACCAGGTTATCAATTTTAGGCAGAGGGTAACTGTCTTTGGGGCACGCCTTGTTTAAGTCTCTGTAGTCTACACACATTCGCCAGGTGCCATTCGGCTTTTTAACAAGCACCACATTTGCAACCCAGTCTGGGAAGTAACATTGCCGAATGAACCCTGCATCAAGTAATTTTTTAACTTCGGCGGCTGCCGCCTGACTTCTTTCTTCGCCATGGTTCCGCTTCTTTTGCCGTACCGGCTTCTTTTTCGGATCCACAGCCAGTTTATGTACCGCCAGATCAGGTCTAATGCCTGGCATTTCATGGACTTCGAATGCAAAGATGTCCTTGTATTCTTTCAATAGTTTGTGAAAGTCGTGACCCAGGTCCCTTAGAGCAGTCGTCCCAACCTTGATTGTTCTGTCAGGACGCGAGTCATCTAACATCAGGTCCGTATGCTCACCAGCTTGCTGAGGGCGGAATTCATCCAACCGCTCCTCTGCCAATGATTGCTATTTTCTGTCTTTTCTTGCGGCCCTTGTCTGGGACGCCTTTCTCTTCTTGCCGCCTGCTTCTTGAATAGGCGCACTTTCCTTGACATTGTCAAGGTCTATTTTTCCACTGCTCGACATAGTGGCCATAACAGTGGGCTTGACATCCGAGAAATAGCACTCTCGGGCCATCCTCTGATCTCCCCTTAGGGACCCGACTGTTCCATTGTCCCTCTCAAACTTGAGCAACATAAGAGATGGGATTATAACAGCCTTGGAATTATTCAGGGTTGGTCGTCCCAGAATCATGTTGTAGGCCGAGAGTTCTTCTACTACCAGGAACCGGACTACCATGTGTCGTCCTTCCCCTTTTTCGCCCAGGCGGATGGGTAAATCCACTCGTCCTACTGGGTGGACGACTCCTCCTCCAAACCCTACTAAAGGGTGGGATGCCGGGTGTATGCAATCAGTCTGATATTTTAGTTTCGACAGACATTTGCTACTGATGAGATCTGAGGAGCTTCCGGTATCTATGAGGATTCGACCTATTCTCTGGTTGGCCACTTTACATTCAATAACGATAGGGTCGTCATGCGGCCCTCTTACAACTCCTAGATCTTCTTCAGTGATGACAATCTCGGGAAATGAATATTTGGAGGGTCATTCTTGGTGAACGGAATTTACATCTAACCGTCTGATATTGTCTTTGTTGCCCCTAATAGTGGGGCTGCCTCCTGAGAAGCCGCCTGCAATGGTGTAGACAACTGCATCATCTGTATCGGAACTGTCGGCCTGTTGATTCTTTTTGGCCGACTTCTTTTCGAGGACGTGTTCCCCGTAGATTTCTTGACATAAGTGTCAAGATCACCTTGCTCAGCTAGGCGGTCCAGATACCGCATGAGACTGATGCATTCATTGGTGTGATGACCAACATCTTCATGATAATCACTGAATTTTTCTTGGTTCCGGTTGTTTGCAGAACCCTTCATGGGGACCGGCTTCTCAATTGAGATCCGTCCCTTGATTTCCTTTAGGATAAATTGGCTATCCTTGTTAAACGCATACTTTGGGGAGTATGGTTTGAATTCTTTTTTCTTTTTCTGGGCCGGCTGTTTAGAGGAATCAGCCGCCCAGACCTCTTTTCTCTTCTCGTCTTTGTTTGACGACTGTTTCTGCCGTCCTTCTCTTTTGTCGGACCTTCTCCCGTCTGACTGTTTTACCGTACTACAAAGATCAGTCGCCTGTATATAAGCTTCCGCTTCAATCAAGGGCTCTTGAAGAGTCGCCACCCTCTTTCAGACCAAATCAAATTTGAAGGTCGACCCGTCTTTGAGACCTCTGAAAAAGTCAGTATAGGCTACTTCATCCGGTAACCCTTGAATCTGTATTTTCATCAGGTTAAACCGCCTGATGTAAGAACGAAGCCCCTCCTTCTCGCCCTGCTGAATTGTTCCTAAATCAAGGGTCGTCTTCTTCGTAGGGATGTTCATGGCGAAGTTGGAGGTGAATAAGTAAGCAAGCGTCTTGAAGCTATTTACACAACCAGTCGGCAGGTTGCCGAACCATTGTTGTGCGATTCCTTTGAGAGTCGCTGGGAAACACTTGCACCAAGTGGGATCATCCAACCCTTGAAGGTACATCAGGTTGGTGAATGCCATCAGATGGTCTTCTGGGTTAGTAGTGCCGTCATAGGCGCCTACTAATACATATTTCACTTTGGCTGGCTGAGCGGCTTCAGTAATTTCCTTGGAGAAGGCCGACGGCTGTTCGCCAAGTCTAAGCAACCGTAGCTGCCAGTCCATATGTTGGACGTTTTTTGCTGCATGTCCACCAAACGGAGGTGGCTGTAAAAAATACTGTTGTTGCGGTACAAACGGTAAGTTTGGTACCGCCTGGTCGCTATGATAGCCGGACTGACGGGAGGTACCGCCTAACTGACTCTCATGATACGACTGAGTATGCCTCATCGAGGTATTTCGCAGACTGTCTTGGAGGTTTGAAGTAGAGGCCGACTGTGACAATCGGTCACTCTTCTTCTGCTCTAGCAGTAGCCGAGCGTCTGTGTATGTTTTCCTCGACCCGTCCGCCTGAATATGACGAACAGGTTTCCTATTTCCTGGAGTAGGAAAACGGTATTTTGTGAAATCAAGGGCAGGTGGCTCCCGCTTCCTAGATTTAGGATGAGGAGTCGCCTCTCGCCCTTGAACTGGCTTCCTCTTATGTGAAGTGGAGGGTTTCTTAGCCGACTGCTCCTTGTCCAGAGCAGGCGGCTTCTTGTTGATCAACTCTTGAATTTCTCCCTTGAAGTCCCTCATGAAGGTCATGAGTTCGTTCCTTGTGATGGGAGCAGACCCATCAGTCGGCTGTTGCCGAACAGGCGGTGCGCCTGCTGGCTCGCTTCCTGTATGAAGATGTTCCCGTTCCCTCCTTTCGGTATGACGGGTACGTCGGGCCCTTAGGGTCCGTCTGAAGCTGTGTGAGCTTCAACTTCAAATTCATTCTCAGTATCGTGGTCTGACTGAACTAGAGGGTCGTCCAGGGGATGTCTCTCTTCAAGAGTCGGTACAAACGTGGATGCCATCTCAGAAGTACTCTCCCCATAGACGGCCCCAAAATGTTTCGGGGTTTTCTGATTTCCTGCGGGAGAGTTACAATTCCGAGACTTGAACCGGACGCGTGTACCTGCAAAACAAACGGATGCTCCGGATGATTGGAGATCCGCCTCCGACGGTCAAGTTAGTACTTGATTAAGGAGTAATTAATGCGGAAATTAAAGTTATTGGGTCTCTCTAGGTGAGAGAGTTTAATGTGTGTAATCTGCGTTTTTATCTCTTAATGAGGATTAAGGGAGGTATTTATAACCTCGGGAAACGTGCCAATCTAGGTTTAGGTTAACCTTGGGCTGATTGGGCTTCCCTCGGAAGTTGGGCCTTGGTGACCACTTATCCCAGGTGTCATGGAAAGGACACGTGTCGTGTCGTAATTGGTCCATAGTGGACGGATCATTGCTTGACACGTGGCAGGCTCCTATTGGCCCATGTGACGGATCCACTTGTCAGATGGTGATTGGTGGGAAAAATCCCCTAATCAGGTTTAACTTTCATTTGTTTCAATAAGCTTTGAAGAATGCATTTGACTTTCACTTGATTAAAAAAGCTTTGTTTGAATATTATGACTTTAATTTGATTCAATTAGCAATGAAGAATGCATTTGACTTACATTTAATTCAAATTGCTTTGTTTGAATGTGTTTAACTTTCATTTAATTCAATAAGCTTTGAGAATTCTTTTGACTTTTATTTGATTCAAAAGCTTTATTTGAATGTGTTGACTTTCATTTGATTGAATTAGCTTTGAAAAATGCATTTGACTTTAATTTGATTTAATAAGCATTATTTAATGCATTTGACTTGCATTTAATTTTTATAGCTTTGTTCGAATGTGTTTGACTTTCATTTGATCTAATAAGCTTTATTTGAAAGTGTTTGACTTTCATTCGATTTATTTAGCTTTGTAGAATTCATTTCAGTTTCATTTGATTTAAATAGCTTTGTTTGAATGTGTTTGATTAAGAAAGTTTTTTTTAAAAGTGTTTGACTTTCATTTGATTCAATTAGCATTGTTGAATGTGTTTGACTTTCATTTGAATCAATAGCTTTATTTGAATGTGTTTGACTTTTATTTGATTCAATTACCTTTGTAAATTGCATTTCACTTTCATTAGATTTAAATAGCTTTATTTGAATGTGTTAGACTTACATTTGATTTAAAAAGCTTCATTTAAACGTGATTGTCTTTTATTTGATTTAAAAAGCTTTTTTTAAATGTGTTTGACTTTCATTTGATTAAATTAGCATTGTTGAATGCATTTAACTTTCATTTGATCAAAAGATTTATTTGAATGTATTTGACTTTCATTTGATTCAATTAGATTTGTAGAATGCATTTCACTTTCATTTGATTTAAATAGCTTTATTTGAATATGTTTGACTTTCATTTGATTCAATTAGCTATGAAGAATGCATTTTACTTTCATTTGATTCAAATAGCTTTGTTTGAATGTGTTTAACTTTCATTTGATTCAAAAAGCTTTGTTTTAATGTGTTTGACTTTCATTTAATTTAATTAGCTTTGTAGAATGCAGTTCACTTTCATTTGATTTAAATAGGTTTGATTGAATGTGTTTGCCTTCATTTTATTCAATTAGCTTTGTAAATTGCATTTCACTTTAATTTGATTTTAATAGCTTTGTTGGAATGTGTTTGACTTTCATTTGATTTAAAAAGCTTCGTTTAAATGTGTTTGTCTTTTATTTGATTTAAAAAGCTTTTTTAAAATGTGTTTGACTTTCATTTGATTCAATTAGCATTGTTGAATGCATTTCACTTTCATTTGTATCAAAGCTTTTTTTGAATGTATTAGACTTTCATTTGATTCAATTAGCTTTGTAGAATGCATTTCACTTTCATTTGATTCAAATATCTTTATTTTAATGTGTTTGACTTTCACTTAATTCAAAAAGATTTGTTTCAATGTGTTTTACTTTCATTTGATTCATTTAATTTTGTAGAATTCATTTCACTTTCATTTGATTAAAATAGCTTTGTTTAAATGTGTTTGACTTTCATTTGATTCAAAAATAGTTGTAAGAATGTGTTTGACTTTCATTCGATTTATTAAGTTTTGTTGAAAGCGTTTGACTTTCATTTGATTTAAAAGATTTATTTGAATGGGTTTAACTTTCATTTGTTTCAATAAGCTTTGAAGAATGCATTTGACTTTCACTTGATTCAAAAAGCTTTGTTTGAATATGTATGACTTTAATTTGATTCGATTAGCAATGAAGAATGCATTTGACTTACATTTGATTCAAACAGTTTTGTTTGAATGTGTTTAACTTTCATTTAATTCAATAAGCTTTGAGAATTCTTTTGACTTTTATTTGATTCAAAAGCTTTATTTAAATGTGTTGACTTTCATTTGATTGAATTAGCTTTGGAAAATGCATTTGACTTTAATTTGATTTAATAAGCATTATTTAATGCATTTGACTTTCATTTAATTTATATAGCTTTGTTCGAATGTGTTTGACTTTCATTTGATTTAATAAGCTTTATTTGAAAGATTTTGACTTTCATTCGATTTATTTAGCTTTGTAGAATTCATTTCAGTTTCATTTGATTTAAATAGCTTTGTTTGAATGTGTTTGACTTTCTTTTGATTAAGAAAGCTTTTTTTAAATGTGTTTGACTTTCATTTGATTCAATTAGCATTGTTGAATGTGTTTGACTTTTTTTTTGAATCAATAGCTTTATTTGAATGTGTTTGACTTTTATTTGATTCAATTACCTTTGTAAATTGCATTTCACTTTCATTAGATTTAAATAGTTTTGTTTGAATGTGTTAGACTTTCATTTGATTTAAAAAGCTTCTTTTAAACGTGATTATCTTTTATTTGATTCTAAAAGCCTTTTTTAAATGTGTTTGACTTTGATTTGATTAAATTAGCATTGGTGAATGCATTTAACTTTCATTTGATCAAAACTTTATTTGAATGTATTTGACTTTCATTTGATTCAATTAGATTTGTAGAATGCATTTCACTTTCATTTGATTTAAATAACTTTGTTTGAATGTGTTAGACTTTCATTTGATTTAAAAAGCTTCGTTTAAACGTGATTGTCTTTTATTTGATTTAAAAATCTTTTTTTAAATGTGTTTGACATTCATTTGATTAAATTAGCATTGTTGAATGCATTTAACTTTCATTTGTATCATAAGCTTTATTTGAATGAATTTTACTTTCATTTGATTCAATTAGATTTATAGAATGCATTTCACTTTCATTTTATTCAAATAGCTTTGTTTTAATGTGTTTGAAATTCACTTAATTCAAAAAGCTTTGTTTGAATGTGTTTGACTTTCATTTTATTCAATTAGCTTTGTAGAATGCATTTCACTTTCATTAGATTTAAATAGCTTTGTATGAATATGTTTGACTTTCATTTGATTCAATTAGCTATGAAGAATGCATTTGACTTTCATTTGATTTAATAAGAATTGTTGAATGCATTTGACTTTCATTCGAATCAAAAAGCTTTGTTGAATTTGTTTTACTTTCATTTGTCTCAATTTGCTTTGTAGAATGCATTTCACTTTCATTTAATTTAAATAGCTTTGTTTAAATGTGTTTGCCTTCATTTTATTCAATTAGCTTTCTACATTGCATTTCACTTTAATTTAATTTTAATAGCTTTGTTTGAATGTGTTTGACTTTCATTTGATTTAAAAATCTTTGTTTAAATGTGTTTGACTTTCATTTCATTTAAAAAGATTTTATTAAATGTGTTGACCTTAGTTTGATTCAATTAACATTGTTGAACGCATTTGGCTTTCATTTGAATTAAAAGATTTATTTGAATGTGTTTGACTTTCATTTGATTCAATTATCTTTGTAGAATGTATTTCACTTTCATTTGATTCAAATAGCTTTGTTTTAATGTGTTTGACTCTCATTTGTTTTAATAAGCTTTGTTGAATGCATTAGACTTTCATTTGATTCAATAGCTTTATTTTAATGTGTTTAACTTTCATTTGTTTCAATTAGCTTTGAATAACGCATTTGACTTTCACTTGATTCAAAAATATTTGTTTTAATGTGTTTGACTTTCACTTAATTCAAAAAGCTTTGTTTTAGTGTGTTTGACTTTCATTTAATTCAATTAGCTTTGTAGAATGCCGTTCAATTTCATTTGATTTAAATAGGTTTGATTAAATGTGTTTGCCTTCATTTTATTCAATTAGCTTTGTAAATTGCATTTCACTTTCATTTGATTTAAAAAGCTTTGTTTGAATGTGTTTGACTTTCATTTGATTTAAAAAAGCTTCGTTTAAATGTGTTTGTCTTTTCTTTGATTTAGAAAGCTTTTTTTAAATGTGTTTGACTTTCATTTGATTCAATTAGCATTGTTGAATGCATTTAACTTTCATTTTTATCAAAAGATTTATTTGAATGTATTAGACTTTCATTTGATTCAATTAGTTTTGTAGAATGAATTTAACTTTCATTTGATTCAAATATCTTTATTTTAATGTGTTTGACTTTCACTTAATTCAAAAATATTTGTTTCAATGTGTTTTACTTTCATTTGATTCATTTAATTTTGTAGAATTCATTTCACTTTCATTTGATTAAAATAGCTTTGTTTGAATGTGTTTGACTTTCATTTGATTCCAAAAGAGTTGTAAGAATGTGTTTGACTTTCATCCGATTTTTTAAGTTTTGTTGATTGTGTTTGACTTTCATTTGATTTAAATAAGCTTTAAAGAATGCATTTGACTTTCACTTGATTCAAAAAGCTTTGTTTGAATATGTATGACTTTAATTTGATTCAATTAGCAATGAAGAATGTATTTGACTTACATTTGATTCAAATAGCTTTGTTTGAATGTGTTTAACTTTCATTTAATTCAATAAGCTTTGAGAATTCTTTTGACTTTTATTTGATTCAAAAGCTTTATTTGAATGTGTTGACTTTCATTTGATTGAATTAGCTTTAAAAAATGCATTTGACTTTAATTTGATTTAATAAGCATTATTTAATGCATTTGACTTTCATTTAATTTATATAGCTTTGTTTGAATGTGTTTGACTTTCATTTATTTAATAAGCTTTATTTGAAAGTGTTTGACTTTCATTCGATTCAATTAGCTCTGTAGAATTCATTTCAGTTTCATTTGATTTAAATAGCTTTGTTTGAATGTGTTTGACTTTTAATTCATTTAGAAAGCGCTTTTAAAATTTGTTTGACTTTCATTTGATTCAATTAGCATTATTGGATGTGTTTGACTTACATTTGAATCAATAGCTTTATTTTAATGTGTTTGACTTTTATTTGATTCAATTAGCTTTGTAGAATGCATTTCACTTTCTTTTGATTTAAATAGCTTTGTTTGAATGCATTTCACTTTCATTTGATTTAAATAATTTTGTTTGAATGTGTTTGACTTTTATTTGATTCAAAAAGAGTTGTAACAATGTGTTTGACTTTCATTCGATTTATTAAGTTTTGTTGAATGCGTTTGACTTTCAGTTGATTTAAAAGCTTTATTAGAATGGGTTTAACTTTCATTTGTTTCAATAAGCTTTGAAGAATACATTTGACATTCACTTGATTCAAAAAGCTTTGTTTGAATATGTATGATTTTAATTTGATTCGATTAGCAATGAAGAATGCATTTGACTTACATTTGATTCAAATAGCTTTGTTTGAATGTGTTTAAATTTCATTTAATTTAATAAGCTTTGAGAATTCTTTTGACTTTTATTTGATTCAAAAGCTTTATTTGAATGTGTTGAATTTCATTTGATTGAATTAGCTTTGAAAAATGCATTTGATTTTGATTTGATTTAATAAGCATTATTTAATGCATTTGACTTTTATTTAATTTATATAGCTTTGCTTGAATGTGTTAGACTTTTATTTGATTTAATAAACTTTATTTGAAAGTGTTTGACTTTCATTCGATTCATTTAGCTCTGTAGAATTCATTTCAGTTTCATTTGATTTAAATAGCTTTGTTTGAATGTGTTCGACTTTCATTTGATTTAGAAAGCTTTTTTAAAATGTGTTTGACTTTCATTTGATTTAATTAGCATTGTTGAATGTGTTTGACTTTCATTTGAATCAATAGCTTTATTTGAATGTGTTTAACTTTTATTTGATTCAATTTGCATTGTAGAATGCATTTCACTTTCATTTGATTTAAATAGCTTTGTTTGAATGTGTTTGACTTGATTTGATTGAAAAAGATTTGTTTGAATGTGTTTAACTTTCATTTGATTTAATAAGCATTGTTGAATACATTTGACTTTCATTTGATTCATAAAGCTTTGTTTGAATGTGTTTGACTTTCATTTGATTCAATTAACTTTGTAGTATGCATTTCACTTTCATTTGATTTAAATAACTTTGTTTGAATGTGTTTGCCTTTCATTTGATTCAATTAGCTTTGAAGAATTCATTTGACTTTTATTCGATTCAAAAGCTTTATTTGAATGTGTTTCACTTTCATTTGATTGAATTACCTTGAAAAAATGCATTTACTTTAATTTGATTCAATAAGTATTATTGAATGCATTTGAATTTCATTTAATTTAACTAGCTTCGTTTGAATGTGTTTGACTCTCATTTGATTCTTTTAGCTTTGTAGAATTCATTTATTTTTATTTGATTCAAAAGCCTTTGTTTTAATGTGTTTGCCTTTCACTTGTTTCAAAAAGCGTTGTTTGAATGTGTTTGACTTTCACTTGATTCAATTTGCTTTGTAGAAAGCATTTCACTTTAATTTGACATAAATAGCTTTATTTGAATGTGTTTGACTTTTATTTGACTCAATTAGCTTTGTAGAATGCATTTCACTTTCATTTGATTCAAATAACTTTGTTTTAATGTTTTTGACTTTCACTTGACTTAAAAAGCTTTGTTTAAATGTGTTTGACTTTCATTTCATTTATAAAGCTTTTTTTTTAAATGTGTTTGACTTTCATTTGATTCAATTAGCATTGTTGAATGCATTTGCCTTTTATTTGAATCAAAAGCTTTATTTGAATGAGTTTCACTTTCATTTGATTCAATTAGCTTTGTAGAATGCATTTCACTTTCATTTGATTCAAATAGCTTTGTTATTATGTGTTCTATATTTGGAGTAACACTCGAAATACACAAGGGATAAACCAAGGGATAAATAAGGCTAAAGAACCAAAGGCTTCTTAGATAAAGTCACACCACTAAGAAACGTTTTGGATTCCTAAGATCACAAGCCAAGTAGTAGCCTAAACTAGCTAACTAAGCAAAGGAAACGAAATTCCAAATCCAAGAATTCCAGGTTTTTGTTTCTAATCCAAGAAACGAATGTAAGACAAGTTTTTTGTTTGAATAATCTGATTTTTTCATTCACATTTTTCTTGCTATGTATAGTAAACAAGCATCCTTAAGTACAAGCTAACTTAAGTGGCTGTTCAGCTCACTTGTTACACGCCTAAGCTAAAGCTAAGTACAAATCAGCTTTTGTTGTCTAGATACATTAATAAAAGAAGCCTTATTTAACTAGATACATCAAAGAGAAAATGGTGGCTTATAACCTCCAAATTAAGGCTGAAATAAAATCAGAATTAAGAGAGTGTAACTCCCCTTAATTCACGCCCATCCAAGCAGCAAGTTGGAGATGTATTTCCTCCAATATTCACTCCCAAATTCAAACAGCAAAGAAGTGTAACTCCTCCTTGGTTCAAGCCTTGAAATTAGCTTGAATGTATGTGGACAAGGGTATACTTGGACGCCCTTTAGTTGCTCCAAAAGCTGACTGAATTAAATAGCCAATTGAAGGCTGAAATTAAGGCTTAAGATGCTCTAATGTTGACTGATATCAACGGCCACTTGAAGGCTGAAGTTAAGGCTTGTAATGGCTTGTAATTCCTCTTTGAAAATTGATTGTAACTCCCAAGTCAAAGCTTTGAAATTCCTTGTAAAAGAATTTCGGATTCCAAGCTTAAATGGCTGCCATTTTGATGTATCTTTGCACTTGTAATTTTGTGTGAATGTGACAATATTTTTCGAACTAAAATCAGCTAAAAAGAACTCAGAAAAAATATAACTAATTTGCAAACTTAAAATGACTAAAGTTTACAAATTATTCAAAGCATAAAAAGAACTAGAATAAACTAGTTAATAAGAACAACAAGAAATTCAAGGGATTGAATATCTTGCTGCCCATGGATAGAATGCATAGCACCAATACATGATGCTACATCTTGAACCAAAGAAATGTCCATAACCAATTTGTTAGGCTTGGCTACAACATTCCCCCCTTCTTGAAAAGAGTTTGCCCTCAGACTCGGCAACTCTTCAAACTCATCATAGTAAGGTGATAAATCAGCCACATTAAAGGTGCTAGAAACACCATAATCTCCGGGCAACTCAACTTTGTAGCATTATCATTCACCTTTTCAATAATAGCAAATGGACCATCACTACTAGGATTAACCTTGGACCGCCTTTTGGAAGGAAATCTTTCCTTTCGAAGATGAATCCAAACTAAGTCACCGGGCTGAAAACGGACCTCCTTTCTTTTCTTGTCATAGTATGCCATGAGGGTACTAAAATTCCGCACAAATCTTTTATAGAAAGAAGCAAGTCCATGAAAGCTTCGAACTTGTTGCATGGTTTGTGGCGTGGGCCACTCACGAATTGCAGCAACTTTCTTTTCATCAACTTCAATGCCTTGTGATGAGACTTTAAAGCCAAGAAAAATAACTTGGGAAGTGAAGAAATGACACTTCTCTAAGTTACCATACAATTTCTCACGTTCAAGGGCTTCAAAACCTGTTGCAAGTGCATAGAATGCTCTTCTTCCTCCCTACTATACACCAAAATATCATCAAAATAAACTACAACAAATTTACCCATGAAAGGTTGCATAACCTGATTCATAAGGCGCATAAATGTAGATGGTGCATTAGACAAACCAAATGGCATCACAAGCCACTGATAGAGGCCCTCCTTTGTCTTGAAAGCGGTCTTCCATTCATCTCCTTCGAAAATTCGAATTTGATGATAGCCACTTCTCAAATCAATTTTAGAGAACACTTTAGAACCATGCAAATCATCAAGTAAATCATTCAACCTTGGAATAGGAAACCGGTACTTGATAGTGATTTTATTGATTGACCTACTATCAACACACATTCTCCATTCTCCATTATTCTTAGGCACAATCAAAGTAGGACAAGCACATGGACTAAGAGACTTACGAATAAGACCCTTGGACAGTAATTCTTCCACTTGCCTCCTAATCTCTTCGGTTTCTTTTGGAGTGGTTCTATAGGCTGGTTTGTTTGGGAGCATTGATCCGGGAACAAGATCAATTTTGTGTTGTATGTCACGTTTTGCGGGTAGGCCATGGGGAATGTCTTCGGGGAAAACATGGGAAAAGGTTTTGAGAAGAGGAGTGAGGAGTGGGTGTGGTTCTTTTTGTGTCGGTTGGGAAGGGGTATCAAGTTGGCTTAAAATGAATTTATTGTGAGCTTTATACTCATGCAATTCTGATTTTCTGAGAGTGGTAAGGGAAGTGGGGGGTGTGGATATGGGGTGGTCGTTTTTTAGGTTTAGAGGGGTAAGGAGTATTTTCTGTCCATCCTTAGTGAAGGAATATGTGTTTTTATACCCATCATGCATCACACGCCTATCAAATAGCCAAGGTCTACCAAGTAAAATATGACATGCATCCATAGGTATAAAATCACACCATAATTCTTCCTCATAAGTTTTACCAATGCTAAATGATAACAAGACTTGTTGTGTTACTTGAATCCCTTTACCATGATTTAGTGATATGATTTTTAGTCCGAAAACTAAGCCTCACAAAGATATGAGTCAAACCTAATTCTATACAGAAAATTCACCAAGAATTAAGCAAGAAACTTAGATTAATTAATCAAGAATCCACCTAATTAATTAACCTAGATGATTGTTTTAACTAAAACAAACAAAACAGCAAATTGGAATCCACCAATCAAGAATTTAAGTAATCCAACTTAAACAAAAGCAATAAGAAATATTATTATGAATGTATGATTAAACTTGTATATTATTCGAAGATTACAACCCTTTATTTATAGACTCAATCAACTATCCTAATCCCACTTGAATTAGAATTCTAATCCCCTAACAAAAACCTACGGATTGCATAACTTAATCAAGTTTAGATAACTTTGATTTAGTTATATAATCCTACTTAAACTCTAACTACTCTTAAGATAAAACTTGCCTATTTTATCCTAACTCAAGCTTGCGCTCCAAGCTATTATTGACGCCTACTAGACTAAAAACAATTCCTAATCAACTTAGGAACTCACTTTGCTAAAAACAAAACCTAATCAACTTAGAAACTTGCTTAGCTAAAACTAGTCCTAGTCAATTTAGGAACTTATTAAGCTAAAACAATTCCTAATGCAATTAGAAATCCTAAGTGCTTAAAACAAGAAAAACCCTTTCAAGTGAAAGGTAAAAACTTGTAAGCAAAAACCTAAGTAAAGACTCACAAAATAAAACTAAGGAAAAGAAATCATTCTTTTCATATCGCCGCCAGAACACCACTTCACGCGCCACCACTTGTGACACGGGCCACACAACCTTGTGGCTGGGCTCATTCCGGTGCCGGAGGACAGGAGCGTAGGACCCATCTCGGCGCGTGGCCGCCTGTATGGTCGCCTGAAGTGAACTGCGCAACTTCTTCGTTCTTGGAAATCATGGTTCTTTCTTTCCAATTTAAGCTATTGAACCTTTCCTTGATTATTTCCTTGTTTGGGCAACCTATAATGGAGTTGTTTAGACCATCGAAAAGTACATTAGATCCTTCAAAAGAATTAGCTTCTTGATTCGCATCATCCTCCTCTTCTTCAAAAGAATTTGCCCTCAAATTTACTTCATCAAAACAAGTAAAAAGGTTTTCAATAGTATATGTAGAATCTTCATCACCGTTTTCAGTAGACAAGTCTTCTTGGCACTCACCATCTTCATAATTGTCACCTTCTTTAGCAAGAAAACATGTCTTTGGTCCTCTATCGATTTCTTCCTTGAATACTTTTTCTCTTAGAAACAAACTTGAACTACGATTAACATTTGAGCACTTACTCTGTCCTTTATGAGATAAAGGATGTAGACTTAAACGTTTGTTTCCAACCTCCACGGAGTACACATTAGTCCTTCCGTTAAATTTCACAAATCTATCATATTTCCAAGGACGACCTAATAATATATGACATGCATCCATAGGACAAACATCACATAAAACTTTATCATGAAATTTACCAATTGAAAAGGATATTAAAGCTTGTTTATTCACCTTGACATCACTCGAATTATTGAGCCAATGAAGCTTGTAAGGGTTTGGATGCTCGGTAATTGGCCACTCTAATTTATCTACCAAAGTAGTAGACACTACATTGGTGCAACTTCCCGTGTCTATGATCATATCACACAACCTATCTTTCACCTTGCATCTTGTTAGAAAGATTTTCTCCCTTTGATTTTACTCAATAGACATAGGTTTTGAGTGTAGTGCTCTCCTTAGGACCAAAATTTGACCATGAGTCTCGGGTTCAATTTCTTCCATGTGTTCCTCCTCCTCTTCTGCAAAGTTTTCTTGATCCTTTTCAACGTCACTACCTTACTCACACAAAGCCTTTTCTTGTTCCCAGTCTTGTGCAGTCATGACCCTTTTTGAAGGACAATCACTTGCAATGTGACCAACACTACCACACTTAAAGCACTTCCTTCCTTCCACAAATTTCTTGTTAGTTTCGAATTTAGGTTTAGAATCTTTGTAATTCGAACTTGAACTACCCTTTTCCACATTAGGTTTCTCAAAAGGTTTTGAGAATCCTTTTATAAACGGTTTAGAGAATGAGCTTTTCTTCCCCTTTAATTGTTTTTCAACTTTGATAGCCACTTTACACACATCCTCAAAAGACCAATATTGTTGTAATTCAACTTTTTCAGCAATATTATCATTCAATCCCGAAACAAATCTAGCAATCTTATGTTCAACAATCTCTTCTAAACAACATAGCATGCATAACTTCTCAAATTCAACAATATAATTCTCAACAGTCATAGAATTTTGTTTAAAAAGTTGCATCTTAAGATAAACATCTTGAATATAATCACTAGGTACGAACCTTTTTTCATGTGCTTCTTGAGTTGTTCCCAAGTTGAGATTCTTGCACGCCCCTCCTTATGCCTCTTCTTCTTTAGATTATCATACCAAAGACTAGCATAACCGGTCAGTTTTAATTCAGCCAATTTGCATCTTTTCCTTCATCATACTCCTTGTAATCAAAGAGTGTCTCGGCCCTTCTAATCCAGTCAAAGTATTTTTCAGGTTCATTCATACTCCCATTGAATTCGGGAAGATCTAATCTAAGGTTCCTATCATCATCTTTAGGTCTATCCCTTCTCCTAGGTCTAGGTGAATCATCACTTGATGAATAATTCTTTTGTGACCTCCTAGGGTTTCTTCTTTTTTGTTTTTCCTCACTTGAACTAGAATTAGGGTTAGAATCACCCCTCCTTGAAGAAGATCCATCATGAGTATCAAGTCTCTTCAATACCTCCTCCAACCTAGCTGCCAATTCGGTGATTTGCCTATCTCTTCTAAGATTTTGCGCTTGTTCTAAGGTTAAACCCCTTGGAACTTGTGGAACCTCTTCTTCACTCATGATTCCTACACAAACCAAGTTAGTATATGCGAAAATCTTGATTAAAAGATCAAATCTTGAAGGAATCTTGAAGCAAACAACAACCGAACTCCAAACCCGTATTCCAGTGAAACAACACCAAACGTTTAAGGCTGTACAGAGTTCGTTACTCAACCAAATGCTACGAAATTTTAGGTGAAGATAGCTAGACGTTTTTCAAGTCTAATTCAAAAAGAATCACTCAAAAAATCCAAGCCAAACGTTACCAGTTTAAATTCTACCGAAAGGTCTGATACCAAAAGATGATGTGATTTTTAGTCCGAAAACTAAGCCTCACAAAGATATGAATCTAACCTAATTATATACAGAAAATTCACCAAGAATTAAGCAAGAAACTTAGATTAATTACTCAAGAATCCACCTAATTAATTAACCTAGATGATTGTTTTAACTAAAACAAACAAAACAGCAAATTGGAATCCACCAATCAAGAATTTAAGTAATCCAACTTAAACAAAAGCAATAAGAAATATTATTATGAATGTATGATTAAACTTGTATATTATTCGAAGATTACAACCCTATATTTATAGACTCAATCAACTATCCTAATCCCACTTGAATTAGAATTCTAATCCCCTAACAAAAACCTACGGATTGCATAACTTAATCAAGTTTAGATAACTTTGATTTAGTTATATAATCCTACTTAAACTCTAACTACTCTTAAGATAAAACTTACCTATTTTATCCTAACTCAAGCTTGCGCTCCAAGCTATTATTGAAGCCTACTAGACTAAAAACAATTCCTAATCAACTTAGGAACTCACTTTGCTAAAAACAAATCCTAATCAACTTAGAAACTTGCTTAGCTAAAACTAGTCCTAGTCAATTTAGGAACTTATTAAGCTAAAACAATTCCTAATGCAATTAGAAATCCTAAGTGCTTAAAACAAGAAAAACCCTTTCAAGTGAAAGGTAAAAACTTGTAAGCAAAAACCTAAGTAAAGACTCACAAAATAAAACTAAGGAAAAGAAATCATTCTTTTCATATCGCCGCCAGAACACCACTTCACGCGCCACCACTTGTGACACGCGCCACACCACCTTGTGGTTGGGCTCAGTCCGGTGCCGGAGGACAGGAGCGTAGGACCCATCTCGGCGCGTGGCCGCCTGTATCGTCGCCGGAAGTGAACTGCGCAACTTCTTCGTTCTTGGAAATCATGGTTCTTTCTTTCCAATTTAAGCCATTGAACCTTTCCTTGATTATTTCCTTGTTTAGGCAACCTATAATGGAGTTGTTTAGACCATCGAAAAGTACATTAGATCCTTCAAAAGAATTAGCTTCTTGATTCGCATCATTTAGCCATTGAATCACATAAGGTTTAGGGTGAGGGACGGTTTTTATTTTCAGCTTGTCTATCATTACTTGTGAAGCTACATTGGTACAACTACCTCCATCAATAATCAAGGTACATACCTTACCACCAATGGTGCAACGAGTGTGAAAGATTGCCTCACGTTGCAAACTCCCTTCTTTTCCAATCATATTGCTTAGTGTACGTCGAACCACCAAGCATTCTCCTTCATCCGGTCCAAGACATGCATAATCATCATTCTCCTCAAGGTTGCTGTCCACTTCAATTTCTAATTCGTCCTCCTCTTCATGCTCAATCAAAGTGACAATCCTTTTATTTGGACAATCACTAGCCAAATGTCCAAGGCCTTGACACCGAAAACATCTTCTTGGGGCTGGTTTTGGGTTGGAATTTTGGGTGTTTTGTGAAGGTGGTTTAGAAGTAGGCTGATTGGATGTGGGTTTGAAAGGTGGGAAATTGGATGTTTGCTTTTTTTGGGGAAATGAGGTTTGAGATGCAAAACGTGATGATTCACTTTTGCCTCTTGCTTTTTGTTGCTGCTCAATCTTATGTGCTAAGATAATGAGCTCTTCAAGGGTGGTGTAAGGGTGTAGTTCGGCCACATTGGCTATTTTTGGGTAAATTCCTCCCAAAAAGCGCACCAATGTTTGAGGTTCATCTTCCTCTACTCCACATTTCATGACAAATCCTTCAAATTCCCTAGCATATTCTTCTACTGATTTTGTACCTTGTTTGAGGTTGTGGAACTTGGTAAAGTTTTCTTGCACATAGTATGTGGGAAGAAACTTTTGTTTCAGCATCTTTTTCATCTTGGTCCACGATCTCACTTTCTCTTTGTCTTGCCTTTCCCTTTTGGCACACACACTAGCCCACCAAGTTGAGGCATTTTTTCTTAACTTCAAGGCTACAATCTTCACCTTTTTTTCTCCGGTGTTTGCTTGTAATCAAACACTCTCTCCACCGTTCTAAGCCATTCTACAAACTCATCATCATCGAGTTTTCCATCATACTCCGGGATGTCAGCCTTAATGTCATTATTAGGTCGTGACCTTTCTCTTTCATGAAAAGGTCTATCATTGTGATTGAAATTAGATTCACTCAATTCTTCATCACTACGATTGGGTGAACCCTCTTTTTGATGGCGCAACTTAGTAGAAAGATCTTTTAACTGATCTTGCAAATATTGCATTCGTTGCTCCATATCTTCTTTCTCTTGTGCAACCTTATTGACATATTCTTGCCAATTAGGGGGTGGGATGTCGGACATGGTTTGTGTTTGGGGTATGTGTTTGGGTATGTGTTTGGGGTATGTGTTTGGGTATTTGTTTTGCTAGATCCCCATACTTCTAGCGCCAAATGTTGTATATTTGGAGTAACACTCGAAATACACAAGGGATAAACCAAGGGATAGATAAGGCTAAAGAACCAAAGGCTTCTTAGATAAAGTCACACCACTAAGAAACGTTTTGGATTCCTAAGATCACAAGCCAACTAGTAGCCTAAACTAGCTAACTAAGCAAAGGAAACGAAATTCCAAATCCAAGAATTTCAGGTTTTTGTTTCTAATCCAAGAAACGAATGTAAGACAAGTTTTTTGTTAGAATAATCTGATTTTTTTCATTCACATTTGCTTGCTATTTATAGTAAACAAGCATCCTTAAGTACAAGCTAACTTAAGTGGCTGTTCAGCTCACTTGTTACACGCCTAAGCTAAAGCTAAGTACAAATTAGCTTTTGTTGTCTAGATACATTAATAAAAAAGCCTTATTTAACTAGATTCATCAAAGAGAAAATGGTGGCTTATAACCTCCAAATTAAGGCTGAAATAAAATCAGAATTAAGAGAGTGTAACTCCCCTTAATTCACGCCCATCCAAGAAGCAAGTTGGAGATGTATTTCCTCCAATATTCACTCCCAAATTCAAACAGCAAAGAAGTGTAACTCCTCCTTGGTTCAAGCCTTGAAATTAGCTGCTCCAAAAGTTGACTGAATTAAACAGCCAATTGAAGGCTGAAATTAAGGCTTAAGATGCTCCAATGTTGACTGATATCAACGGCCACTTGAAGGCTGAAGTTAAGGCTTGTAATGGCTTGTAATTCCTCTTTGAAAACTGATTGTAACTACCAAGTCAAAGCTTTGAAATTCCTTGTAAAAGAATTTCGGATTCCAAGCTTAAATGGCTGCCATTTTGATGTATCTTTGCACTTGTAATTTTGTGTGAATGTGACAATATTTTTTGAACTAAAATCAGCTAAAAATAACTAAGAAAAAATATAACTAATTTGCAAACTTAAAATGACTAAATTTTACAATTTATTCAAAGAATAAAACGAACTAGAATAAACTAGTTAATAAGAACAACAAGAAATTCAAGGGATTAAATATCTTGCTGCCCATGGAAAGAATGCATAGCACCAATACATGATGCTACATCTTGAACCAAAGAAATGTCCATAACCAAGTTGTTAGGCTTGGCTACAACATTATGTGTTTGACTTTCACTTAACTCAAAATACTTTGTTTGAATGTGTTTGACTTTCGTTTGATTCAATTAGCTTTGTAGAATGCATTTCACTTTCATATGATTTGAATAGCTTTGTTTAAATATGTTTGACTTTCATTTGATTCAATTAGCTATGAAGAATGTATTTGACTTTCATTTGATTTAATAAGCATTATTGAATGCATTAGACTTTCATTCGATTCAAAAAGCTTTGTTGAATTTGTTTTACTTTCATTTGTTTCAATTAACTTTGTAGCATGCATTTCACTTTCATTTAATTTAAATTGCTTTGTTTCAATGTGTTTGCCTTCATTTTATTCAATTGGCTTTGTAAATTGCATTTCACTTTAATTTGATTTTAATAGCTTTGTTGGAATGTGTTTGACTTTCATTTGATTTAAAAAGCTTCGTTTAAATGTGTTTGTCTTTTATTTGATTTAAAAAGCTTTTTTTAAATGTGTTTGACTTTCATTTGATTAAATTAGAATTGTTGAATGCATTTAACTTTCATTTGTATCAAAAGCTTTATTGGAATGTATTAGACTTTCATTTGATTCAATTAGCTTTGTAGAATGCATTTCACTTTCATTTTATTCAAATAACTTTGTTTTAATGTGTTTGACTTTCACTTAATTCAAATAGATTTGTTTCAATGTGTTTTACTTTCATTTGATTCATTTAGTTTTGTAGAATTCATTTCACTTTCATTTGATTTAAATAACTTTGTTTGAATGTGTTTAACTTTCAATTGATTCAAAAAGAGTTGTAAGAATGTGTTTGACTTTCATTCGATTTATTAAGTTTTGTTGAATGCATTTGACTTTCATTTGATTTAAAAGTTTTATTTGAATGGGTTTAACTTTCATTTGTTTCAATAAGCTTTGAAGAATGCATTTGACTTTCACTTGATTCAAAAAGCTTTGTTTGAATATGTATGACTTTAATTTGATTCAATTAGCAATGAAGAATGTGTTTGACTTTCATTAGATTTGATAAGCTTTATTTGAAAGTGTTTGAGTTTCCTTCGATTCATTTAGCCTTGTAGAATTCATTTCAGTTTCATTTGATTTAAATAGCTTTATTTGAATGTGTTTGACTTTCATTTGATTTAGAAAGCTTTTTTTAAATGTGTTTGACTTTCATTTAATTCAATTAGCATTGTTGAATGTGTTTGACTTTCATTTGAATCAATAACTTTATTTGAATGTGTTTGACTTTTATTTGATTCAATTAGCTTTGTAGAATGCATTTCACTTTCATTTAATTTAAATAACTTTGTTTTAATATGTTTGACTTTCACTTGATTCAATAAGCTTTGTTTGAATGTGTTTAACTTTCATTTGATTCAATTTGCTTTGTTGAATGCATTTCACTTTAATCTGATTTAAATAGCTTTGTTTGAATGTGTTTGACTTCATTTGATTGAAAAAGATTTGTTTGAACGTGTTTAACTTTCATTTGATTTAATAAGCATTGTTGAATGCATTTGACTTTCATTTGATTCAAAAAGCTTTGTTTGAATGTATTTGACTTTCATTTGATTCAATTAACTTTGTAGCATGCATTTCACTTTCATTTGATTTAAATAACTTTGTTTGAATGTGTTTAACTTTCATTTGATTCAATAAGCATTGTTGAATGCATTTGACTTTCAATTGATTCAAGAAGCTTTGTTTGAATGTGTTTGACTTTCATTTGATTTAATTAACTTTGTAAAATACAATTCACTTTCATTTGATTTAAATATATTTATTTGAATGTGTTTGCATTCATTTTATTCAATTAGCTTTGTAAATTGCAATTCACTTTCATTTCATTTTATTAGTTTTGTTTGAATGTGTTTGACTTTCATTTGACTTAAAAAGCTTTGTTTAAATGTGTTTGACTTTCATTTGATTCAATAAGCATTGTTCCATGCATTTGCCTTTTATTTGAATCAAAAGCTTTATTTGAATGTGTTTGACTTTCATTTGATTCAATTACCTTTGTTGAATGCATTTCACATTCATTTGATGAATAGCTTTGTTTTAATGTGTTTGACTTTCACTTAATTCAAAAAGCTTTGTTTAAATGTGTTTGACTTTAATTTGATTCAATTAGCTTTGTAAAATGCATTTCACTTTCATTTCATTTAAATAGCTTAGTTTGAATGTGTTTGACTTTCATTTGATTAAAAAAGATTTGTTAGAATGTGTTTCACTTTCGTTCGATTTAATAAGATTTGTTTAATGCATTTGACTTGTAATTGATTTAAAAGCTTTATTTGAATGTGTTTAACATTTATTTGTTTCAATTAGCTTTGAAGAATGCATTTGACTTTCACTTTATTTAAAAAGTTTTGTTTGAATATGTTTGGCTTT
This sequence comes from Chenopodium quinoa, assembly GCF_001683475.1. NCBI lineage: Eukaryota > Viridiplantae > Streptophyta > Magnoliopsida > Caryophyllales > Amaranthaceae > Chenopodium > Chenopodium quinoa. The sequence continues at coordinate 93,032 of NW_018745130.1, forward strand.
CATTTGATTCAATTAGCTATGAAGAATGCATTCGACTTTCATTTGATTCAAATAGCTTTGTTGAATGCATTTTACTTTCATTTGACTCAAATAGCTTTTTTTAATGTGTTTGACATTCATTTGATACAAATTGCTTTGTAGAATGCATTTCACTTTCATTTAATTTAAATAGCTTTGTTTGAATGTGTTTGACTTCATTTGATTGAAAAAGATTTGTTTGAATGTGTTTGACTTTCATTTGATTTAATAAGCATTGTTGAATGCATTTGACTTTCATTTGATTTAAAAAGCGTTTTTTGAATGTGTTTGACGTTCATTTGATTCAACTAGCTTTGTAGAATGCATTTCACTTTCATTTAATTTAAATAGCTTTGTTAGAGTGTGTTTGACTTTCGTTTGATTTAATAATCTTTGTTGAACGCATTTGACTTTCAATTAATTTAAAAGCTTTATTTGAATGTGTTTAACCTTCATTCGTTTCAAATAGCTTTGAAAAATGCATTGGACTTTCACTTGATTCAAAAAGCTTTGTTTGAATATGTTTCGCTTTCATTTGATTCAATTTTCTATGAAGAATGCATTTGACTTTCATTTGATTCAAATAACTTTGTTTGAATGTGTTTAACTTTCATTTTATTTAAAAAGCTTTGTTTGAATGTGTTTGACTTTCATTTGATTCAATTAGCTTTGAAGAATTCATTTGACTTTTATTTGATTCAAAAGCTTTATTTGGATGTGTCTGACTTTCATTTAATTGAATTAGCTTTAAAAAATGCATTTGAACTTAATTTCATTCAATAACCATTATTGAATGCATTTGACTTTTATTTAATTTAAATAGCTTTATTTGAATGTGTTTGACTTTCATTTTATTTGATAAGATTTTTTTTAAAGTTTTTTACATTGATTTTATTCATTTAGCTTTGTAGAATTCATTTCACTTTCATTTGATTCAAAAAGCTTTGTTTTAATGTGTTTGACTTTCACTTGTTTCAAAAAGCTTTGTTTGAACGTGTTTGACTTTCACTTTATTTAATTTGGTTTGTAGAATGTATTTCGTTTTCATTTGATTTAAATAGCTTTGTTTGAATGTGTTTGACTTTTATTTGACTCAATTAGCTTTGTAGAATGCATTTCACTTTTATTTGATTCAAATAGCTTTGTTTTAATGTCTTTGACTTTCACTTGATTCAAAAAGCTTTGTTTTAATGTGTTTGACTTTCACTTGATTCTATTTGCTTTGTAAAATGCATTTCACTTTCATTTGATTGAAAAAGATTTGTTTGAATGTGTTTGACTTTCATTATATTTAATAAGCATTGTTGAATGCATTTGACTTTCATTTGATTTAAAAAGCTTTTTTTGAATGTGTTTGTCTTTCATTTGATTCAATTAGCTTTGTAGAATGCATTTCACTTTCATTTGATTTAAATAGCTTTGTTTGAATGTGTTTGACTTTCATTTGATTTAAAAAGAATTGTTAGAATGTTTTTGACTTTCATTCGATTTAATAAGACTTTGTTGAATGCATTTGACTTTCAATTGATTCAAAAGCTTTATTTGAATGTGTTTAACTTTCATTTGTTTCAATTAGCTTTGAAAAATGCATTCGACTTTCACTTGATCCAAAAAGCTTTTTTTGAATATGTTTGGCTGTCATTTGATTCAATTAGCTTTGAAGAATGCATTTGACTTTCATTCACTTGTAGAAAATAAGTAATGGGAAGCCACTAATTGGAAGCGGTTATTGGAATTCGCTTCCAATTTCATACAAAAACCCGGAAAAAAAAAACAAGAGGAGAATTGGAAGCGGTTTGGTTTGAACCGCTTCTAAATATTGTAATTAGAAGCGGTTTGGGGGTAAACCGCTCCTCATTCCCAAAAAAAACACACGGATCTCTCTCAGCTCCCTTATTTATTCTCTCTCCTCTCTCCCCTTATTTATCACGCCCCTTCTTCTTCTCTCGCCTCTCCCCCCTTTTCTCAGACCCCTTCTTCTTCTCTCTCCTCTCCCCCCTTTAATTTCTCACGCGACACGCCCCTTCTTCTGTCATTTCTCACTCCTCTCCTCTCTCCATCTCCTTCGTTCTCTTTCTTCTTTCCTTCTCCTTTCTTAAGCCTCCCTTTGTTTTCTCTCTCCTCTAATCACCAGCAAAAATCCGAGGAAAAAACGAGCAAAATCCGAGCAAAAGTCCGAGCAGGTTAGTGTTGTAGATCTCGATTTTTTTTCCTTTTGTTTTCTATTTAGGTTTTTTTAATATTTATTTTAATTTTTGGTTTTTTGGTGGTGTATTTTGGTGGTTGTTAGTGGTTTTAAGGTTGTGGTGGTGGGCTGGTTTGGGTATTCGGTGGTTTGGATGGGTTTGGATTGTGGGTTAGGGAGGGTGGTGTTGGTGGGTTCAGGGTATGGTTATGGGTGGGGGTGGCGTAGTGGTGGACAGAGGTGGAGGTGAGAAAGGGCTTGGATGCAGGCTGGGGGTGGTGTAGTGGTGGACAAGGTGGAGGTGGGAAAGTCGTGGATGCAGGCTGGGGGTTTTGGGGTTTTCTGGGTTCTAGGAAAAATCGAGCGATTTCAATTTAATTTGTTCATGTTTTTTTATTAATTTGTTCATGTTTTTCTTGGTTTTTCTGGATAAAAATGTTCATGTTTTTTTATTAATTTATTGTCTAGGTATTTCAATTTAATTTTTATTTTTGTTGGATGCGAGGTGGCTTCGGTTGCGGTGGTGGGCTGCTGGCTTTTGTGAAATGTGTTAATTGTTGGCGTCGGCTGGTGGCGAAATAGGGTGGTGGTTATTTTTGTTGTAATTTTTTTTCGGTGGTGAATTATAATATAATAATATTACAATTAATTATTAATGGATATATAAATCTTTTATACATATGGTTTATATTTTGTGTGTTAATTTCTGTTAATTGCTCAAAAAAAAAATCAGTTAGTTTTTTTTTATTTTTAAGTTCACAATAGGCAATAGTTCAGAATATAACCGCTTCTCATTCCATTTATATTGAAAGCAGTTTGAACCGCTTCCCAATTAAAGAGACAACGAGAAGCCCCCTAATGGCAAGCGGTTCAAAAACCGCTTCCAATTATGGTTTTGAACCGCTTCCAATTAACTATTTTCTACTAATGATTTGATTCAAATAGCTTTGTTTGAATGTGTTTAACTTTCATTTGATTTAAAAAGCTTTGTTTAAATGTGTTTGACTTCATTTGATTGAAAAAGATTTGTTTGAATGTGTTTGACTTTCATTTGATTTAATAAGCATTGTTGAATGCATTTGACTTTCATTTGATTCAAAAAGCTTTTTTAGAATGTGTTTGTCTTTCAATTGATTCAATTAGCTTTGTAGAATGCATTTCACTTTCATTTGATTTAAATAGCTTTGTTTGAATGTGTTTGACTTTCATTTGATTTAAAAAGAATTGTTAGAATGTTTTTGACTTTCATTCGATTTAATAAGACTTTGTTGAATGCATTTGAATTTCAATTGATTCAAAAGCTTTATTTGAATGTTTTTAACTTTCATTTGTTTCAATTAGCTTTGAAAAATGCATTCGACTTTCACTTGATTCAAAAAGGTTTTTTTGAATATGTTTGGCTGTCATTTGATTCAATTAGCTTTGAAGAATGCATTTGACTTTCATTCACTTGTAGAAAATAGGTAATGGGAAGCCAGTAATTGGAAGCGGTTATTTTGAATCCGCTTCCAATTTCATAAAAAATCCCGGGAAAAAAAAAACAAGAGAAGAATTGGACGCGGTTTGGTTTGAACCGCTACTAAATATTGTAATTAGAAGCGGTTTGGAGGTAAACCGCTCCTCATTCCCCAAAAAACACACGGATCTCTCTCAGCTCCTTTATTTATTCTCTCTCCTCTTTCCCTTATTTCTCACGCCCCTTCTTCTTCTCTCTCCTCTCCCCCCTTTTCTCACACCCCTTCTTCTTCTCTCTCCTCTCCCCCCTTTAATTTCTCACGCGTCACGCCCCTTCTTCCGTCATTTCTCACTCCTCTCCTCTCTCCATCTCCTTCGTTCTCTTTCTTCTTTCCTTCTCCTTTCTTAAGCCTCCCTTTGTTTTCTCTCTCCTCTTATCACCGGCAAAAATCCGAGGAAAAAACAAGCAAAATCCGAGCAAAAATCCGAGCAGGTTAGTGTTGTACATCTCGATTTTTTTTTTCTTTTGTTTTCAATTTAGTTTTTTTTAATATTTATTTTAATTTTTGGTTTTCTAGTAGTGAATTTTGGTGGTTGTTAGTGGTTTTAAGGTTGTGGTGGTGGGCTGGTTTGGGTATTCGGTGGTTTGGATGGGTTTGGATTGTGGGTTAGGGAGGGTGGAGTTGGTGGGTTCAGGGTATGGTTACGGGTGGGGGTGGCGTAGTGGTGGACAGAGGTGGAGGTGAGAAAGGGCGTGGATGCAGGGTGGGGGTGGCGTAGTGGTGGACAAGGTGGAGGTGGGAAAGCCGTGGATGCAGGCTGGGGGTTTTGGGGTTTTCTGGGTTCTAGGAAAAATCGAGCAATTTCAATTTAATTTGTTCATGTTTTTTTATTAATTTGTTCATGTTTTTCTGGGTTTTTATAGATAAAAATGTTGATGTATTTTTATTAATTTGTTGTCTAGGTATTTCAATTTAATTTTGATTTTTGTTCGATGCGAGGTGGCGTCGGTTGCGTTGGTGAGCTGCTGGCATTTGTGAAATGTGTTAACTGCTGCCGTCGGCTGGTGGCGTAATAGGGTGGTGGTGATTTTGGTTGTAATTTTTTTTGGTGGTGAATTATAATGTAATAAAATTACAATTAATTATTAATGAATATATAAATTTTTTATACATATGTTTCATATTTTGTGTGTTAATTCTGTTAATTGCTCAAAAAAAAAATATGTTAGTTTTTTTTTTTTTGTTTTTTAAGTTCATAATAGGCAGTAGTTCAGCTTATAACCGCTTCTCATTCCATTAAAATTGAAAGCGATTTGAACCGCTTCCCAATTAAAGAGACAACGAGAAGCCCCCTAATGGCATGCGGTTCAAAAACCGCTTCCAATTATGGTTTTGAACCGCTTCCAATTAACTATTTACTACTAGTAATTTGATTCAAATAGCTTTGTTTGAATGTGTTTAACTTTCATTTGATTTAAAAAGCTTTGTTTAAATGTGTTTGACTTCATTTGATTGAAAAAGATTTGTTTGAATGTGTTTAACTTTTATTTGATTTAATAAGCATTGCTGAATGCATTTGACTTTCATTTGATTCAAAAAGCTTTTTTTGAATGTGTTTGTCTTTCAATTGATTCAATTAGCTTTGTAGAATGCATTTCACTTTCATTTGATTTAAATAGCTTTGTTTGAATGTGTTTGACTTTCATTTGATTTAAAAAGAATCGTTAGAATGTTTTTGACTTTCGTTCGATTTAATAAGACTTTGTTGAATGCATTTGACTTTCAATTGATTCAAAAGCTTTATTTGAATGTGTTTAACTTACATTTGGATCAATTAGCTTTGAAAAATGCATTCGACTTTCACTTGATTCAAAAAGCTTTTTTTGAATATGTTCGGCTGTCATTTGATTCAATTAGCTTTGAAGAATGCATTTGACTTTCATTCACTTGTAGAAAATAGGTAATGGGAAGCCAGTAATTGGAAGCGGTTATTTTGAATCCGCTTCCAATTTCATAAAAAAAACCCGGGAAAAAAAAACAAGAGGAGAATTGGACGCGGTTTGGTTTGAACCGCTACTAAATATTGTAATTAGAAGCAGTTTGGAGGTAAACCGCTCCTCATTCCCCAAAAAAAACACGGATCTCTCTCAGCTCCTTTATTTATTCTCTCTCCTCTTTCCCTTATTTCTCACGCCCCTTCTTCTTCTCTCTCCTCTCCCCCCTTTTCTCACACCCCTTCTTCTTCTCTCTCCTCTCCCCCCTTTAATTTCTCACGCGTCACGCCCCTTCTTCCGTCATTTCTCACTCCTCTCCTCTCTCCATCTCCTTCGTTCTCTTTCTTCTTTCCTTCTCCTTTCTTAAGCCTCCCTTTGTTTTCTCTCTCCTCTAATCACCGGCAAAAATCCGAGGAAAAAACGAGCAAAATCCGAGCAGTTTAGTGTTGTAGATCTCGATTTTTTTCCTTTTGTTTTGTATTTAGGTTTTTTTTTAATATTTATTTTATTTTTTGGTTTTCTAGTGGTGAATTTTGGTGGTTGTTAGTGGTTTTAAGGTTGTGGTGGTGGGCTGGTTTGGGTATTCTGTGGTTTGGATGGGTTTGGATTGTGGGTTAGGGAGGGTGGAGTTGGTGGGTTCAGGGTATGGTTACGGGTGGGGGTGGCGTAGTGGTGGACAGAGGTGGAGGTGAGAAAGGGCGTGGATGCAGGGTGGGGGTGGCGTAGTGGTGGACAAGGTGGAGGTGGGAAAGCCGTGGATGCAGGCTGGGGGTTTTAGGGTTTTCTGGGTTCTAGGAAAAATCGAGCAATTTCAATTTAATTTGTTCATGTTTTTTTATTAATTTGCTCATGTTTTTCTGGGTTTTTCTGGATAAAAATGTTCATGTTTTTTAATTAATTTATTGTCTAGGTATTTCAATTTAATTTTTATTTTTGTTGGATGCGAGGTGGCGTCGGTTGCGGTGGTGGGCTGCTGGCTTTTTTGAAATGTGTTAATTGCTGGCGTCGGCTGGTGGCGTAATAGGGTGGTGGTGATTTTGGTTGTAATTTTTTTTCGGTGGTGAATTATAATATAATAATAATACAATTAATTATTAATGGATATATAAATTTTTTATACATATGTTTTATATTTTGTGTGTTAATTTCTGTTAATTGCTCAAAAAAAAAATATGTTAGTTTTTTTTTTTTTTTTTTTTTTTAAGTTCACAATAGGCAGCAGTTCAGCATATAACCGCTTCTCATTCCATTAAAATTGAAAGCGGTTTGAACCGCTTCCCAATTAAAGAGACAACGAGAAGCCCCCTAATGGCAAGCGGTTCAAAAACCGCTTCCAATTATGGTTTTGAACCGCTTCCAATTAACTATTTTCTACTAGTGATTTGATTCAAATAGCTTTGTTTGAATGTGTTTAACTTTCATTTGATTTAAAAAGCTTTGTTTGAATGTCTTTGACTTCATTTGATTGAAAAAGATTTGTTTGAATGTGTTTGACTTTCATTTGATTTAAGAAGCATTGTTGAATGCATTTGACTTTCATTTGATTCAAAAAGCTATTTTTGAATGTGTTTGTCTTTCAATTGATTCAATTAGCATTGTAGAATTCATTTCATTTTCACTTGATTTAAATAGCTTTGTTTGAATGTGTTTGACTTTCATTTGATTTAAAAAGAATTGTTAGAATGTTTTTGACTTTCATTCGATTTAATAAGACTTTGTTGAATGCATTTGACTTTTAATTGATTCAAAAGCTTTATTTGAATGTGTTTAACTTTCATTTGTTTCAATTAGCTTTGATAAATGCATTCGACTTTCACTTGATTCAAAAAGCTTTTTTTGAATATGTTTGGCTGTCATTTGATTCAATTAACTTTGAAGAATGCATTTGACTTTCATTCACTTGTAGAAAATAGGTAATTGGAAGCCACTAATTGGAAGCGGTTATTTTGAATCCGCTTCCAATTTCATACAAAAACCCGGGGAAAAAAAACAAGAGGAGAATTGGACGCAGTTTGGTTTGAACCGCTTCTAAATATTGTAATTAGAAGCGATTTGGGGGTAAACCGCTCCTCATTCCCCAAAAAAAACACGGATCTCTCTCAGCTCCCTTATTTATTCTCTCTCCTCTCTCCCCTTATTTCTCACGCACCTTCTTCTTCTCTCTCCTCTCCCCCCTTTTCTCACACCCCTTCTCATTCTCTCTCCTCTCCTCCCTTTAATTTCTCACGTGTCACGCCCCTTCTTCCGTCATTTCTCACTCCTCTCCTCTCTCCATCTCCTTCGTTCTCTTTCTTCTTTAATTCTCCTTTCTTAAGCCTCCCTTTGTTTTCTCTCTCCTCTTATCACCGGCAAAAATCCGAGGAAAAAACAAGCAAAATCCGAGCAGGTTAGTGTTGTAGATCTCGATTTTTTTACTTTTGTTTTCAGTTTAGTTTTTTTTAATATTTATTTCAATTTTTGGTTTTCTAGTAGTGAATTTTGGTGGTTGTTAGTGGTTTTAAGGTTGTGGTGGTGGGCTGGTTTGGGTATTCGGTGGTTTGGATGGGTTTGGATTGTGGGTTAGGGAGGGTGGAGTTGGTGGGTTCAGGGTATGGTTATGGGTGGGGGTGGCGTAGAGGTGGACATAGGTGGAGGTGAGAAAGGGCGTGGATGCAGGCTGGGGGTAGCGTAGTGGTGGACAAGGTGGAGGTGGGAAATCCGTGGATGTAGGCTAGGGGTTTTGGGGTTTTCTGGGTTCTAGGAAAAATCGAGCAATTTCAATTTAATTTGTTCATTTTTTTATTAATTTGTTCATGTTTTTCTGGGTTTTTCTAGATAAAAATGTTGATGTTTTTTTATTAATTTGTTGTCTAGGTATTTCAATTTAATTTTGATTTTTGTTCGATGCGAGGTGGCGTCGGTTGCGTTGGTGAGCTGCTGGCTTTTGTGAAATGTGTTAATTGCTGGCGTCGGCTGGTGGCGTAATAGGGTGGTGGTGATTTTGGTTGTAATTTTTTTTGGTGGTGAATTATAATGTAATAAAATTACAATTAATTATTAATGAATATATAAATTTTTTATACATATGTTTCATATTTTGTGTGTTAATTCAGTTAATTGCTCAAAAAAAAAATCTGTTAGTTTTTTTTTTTTTGTTTTTTAAGTTCACAATAGGCAGTAGTTCAGCATATAACCGCTTCTCATTCCATTTAAATTGGAGGCGGTTTGAACTGCTTCCCATTTAAAGAGGTAATGAGAAGCCCCCTAATGGCAAGCGGTTCAAAAACCGCTTCCAATTATGGTTTTGAACCGCTTCTAATTAACAATTTTCTACTAGTGATTTGATTCAAATAGCTTTGTTTGAATGTGTTTAACTTTCATTTGATTTAAATAGCTTTGTTTGAATGTGTTTGACTTTCATTTGATTTAAAAAGCATTGTTGAATGCATTTAACTTTCATTTGATTCAAAAAGCTTTGTTTGAATTTGGTTGACTTTCATTTGATTTAAATAGCTTTGTTTGAATGTGTTTGCCTTCATTTTATTCAATTAGCTTTGTAAATTGCATTTTACTTACATTTGAATTTAATAGTTTTGTTTGAATGTGTTTGACTTTCATTTGATTTAAAAAGCTTTGTTTGAATGTGTTTGATTTTTATTTAATTAAATTAGCATTGAAGAATTACTCTGACTTTTATTCGATTCAAAAGCTTTTTTGAATGTGTTTAAATTTCATTTGATTGAATTAGCTTTGAAAAATGCATTTGAATTTCATTTGATTCAATAAGCATTATTGGATGCATTTGACTTTCATTTGATTTAAATAGCTTTGTTTGAATGTGTTTGACTTTCATTTGATTCAATAAGCTTTATTTGAAAATGTTTCACTTTCATTTGATTCAATTAGCTTTGTAGAATGCATTTCACATTCATTACGTTGAAATAGCTTTGTTTGAAAGTGTTTGACTTTCATTTGATAAAACGAGCTTTGAAAAATGCATTTGACTTTCATTTGATTCAATAAGCTTTATTTAAAACTGTTTGACTTTCATTTGATTCAATGAGCTTTGTAGTAAGCATTTCACTTTCATTTAATTCAAATAGCTTTGTTTGAATGTGTTTCACTTTCATTTGATTCAATTAGCTTTGAAGAATTTATTTGACTTTTATTTGAATCAAAACTTTATTTGAATGTGTTTGACTTTCATTTGATTCAATTAGCTTTGAAAAATGCATTTGACTTTAATTTGATTCAATAACTATTATTGAATGCATTTGACTTTCATTTAATTTAAATAGCTTTGTTTGAATGTGTTTGACTTTCATTTGATTTGATAAGCTTTTTTTGAATGAGTTTGACTTTCATTTGATTTAAATAGCTTTGTTTGAATGTGTTTGACTTTCATTTGATTCAAAAAACTTTATTTGAAAGTGTTTGACTTTCATTTGATTCAATTAGCTATGTAGAATGCATTTCACTTTCATTAGATTGAAATAGCTTTGTTTGAATGTGTTTGACTTTCATTTGATAGAACTAGGTTTGAAAAATGCATTTGACTTTCATTTGATTCAATAAAATTATTGAATGCATTTGACTTTCATTTGATTTAAATAACTTTGTTTGAATGTGTTTGACTTTTACTTGATTCAATAAGCATTATTTAAAAGTGTTTGACTTTCATTTGATTCAATTAGCTTTGTAGTACGCATTTCACTTTCATTTAATTTAAATAGCTTTGTTTGAATGTGTTTCACTTTCATTTGATTCAATTAGCTTTGAAAATTGCATTTGACTTTAATTTGATTCAATAAGCATTATTGAATGCATTTGACTTTCATTTAATTTAAATAGCATCGTTTGAATGTGTTTGACTTTCATTTGATTTTATAAGCTTGTTTTGAATGAGTTTGACTTTCATTTAATTCATTTAGCTTAATATAATTCGTTTTACTTTCATTTGATTTGCCTTTTGATTAGGGGATTTTGCTCCCACCAATCGGAATGCGCTAAGTGGACCAATCAGGTCCTGCCAAGTGTCTCCTAGTTGGAACTGTCAGGACTTGCCACGTGGCACGCGCTTATTCGTCCACCTTGGACCTGTTATGTCACGACATGTGGCATACTCCATGCCTAATGGAGAACCCGGCCACCCAGGCCCAACATCCGAGGGAAGGCCAATCAGCCCTAGGTTTACCTAAACCTAGGATGGACACGTTTCCCAAGGTTATAAATACCTCCCTTAATCCTCATTAAGGGGACACGCGAAAAACATTACGGAACACACTAATAACCGGCTGATCTCGCTAACAAAGCAGATTACCTACATTAAACACTCTCACCTAGAGAGACCTTATTACTTTAATTTCCGCATTAATTACTCCTTAATCAGGTACTAACTTGACCGTTGGAGGCGGAGCTCACAAGAGTCTCCGTTATTTTGCAGGTACAGGCGTCCGGTTCCAGTCTCGGAATTGTAACTCTCCCGCAGGACATCAGAAAACCCCGAAACATTTGGCGCCGTCTGTGGGGAGAGTACTTCAGAGATGGCATCCAAGTCTGTACCGACTCCTGAAGAGAGGCGTCCCCTAGACGACCCTCAAGTTCAGTCGGACCATGACACCGAAAGTGAATTTGAAGTTGAAACTCATACAGCTACAGACGGGACCCTAAGGGCCCGACGTACCCGTCATACCGAAAGGAGGGAACGGGAGCATCTTCAAACAGGAAGCGAGCCAGCAGGCGCACCGCCTGTTCGGCAACAGCCGACTGATGGGTCTGCTCCCATCACAAGGAACGAACTCATGATCTTCATGAGGGACTTCAAGGGAGAGATTCAAGAGTTGATCAACAAGAAGTCGACTGCTTCAGTCAAGGAGCAGTCGGCCAAGAAACCCTCCACTTCACTGAAGAGGAAACCAGTTCAAGGGCGAGAGGCGACTCCTCATCCTAAATCTAGGAAGCGGGAGCCACCTGCCCTTGATTTCACAAAATTCCGTTATCCTACAGGAAATAGGAAACCGGTTCGTCATATTCAGGCGGACGGGTCGAAGCAAACATTCACAGATGCTCGGCTACTGCTAGAGCAGAAGAAGAGTGACCGATTGTCAGAGTCGGCTTCTACTTTAAACTTTCAAGACAGTTTGCGAAATGCCTCGATGAGGCATACTCAGTCGTACCATGAGAGACAGTCAGGCGGCACCTCCCGTCAGTCCGGCTTTCATAGTGCCCAGGCGGTACCAAACTTACCATTTGTGCCGCAACAACAGTATTTTATGCAGCCACCTCCATTTGGTGGACCTACAGCAAAAAACGTCCAACGTATGGACTGGCAGCTACGGTTGCTTAGACTTGGTGAACAGCCGTCGGCCTTCTCCAAGGAAATTACTGAAGCCGTTCAGCCGGCCAAAGTGAAAAATGTACTAGTAGGCGCCTATGACGGCACTACTAACCCAGAAGACCATCTGATGGCATTCACCAACCTGATGTACCTTCAAGGGTTGGATGATCCCACCTGGTGCAAGTGTTTCCCAGCGACTCTCAAAGGAATCGCACAGCGATGGTTCGGCAACCTGCCGACTGGTTGTGTTAATAGCTTCAGGACGCTTGCTTACTTATTTTCCTCCAACTTCGCCATGAACATCCCTGCGAAGAAAACGACCCTTGATTTGGGAACAATTCAGCAGGGCGAGAAGGAGGGGCTTCGTTCTTACATCAGGCGGTTTAACCTGATGAGAATACAGATTCAAGGGTTACCGGATGAGGTAGCTTATACCGACTTTTTTAGAGGTCTCAAAGACGGGTCTACCTTCAAATTTGATTTGGTTCGAAAAAGGGTGGCGACTCTTCAAGAGGCCTTGATTGAAGCAGAAGCCTATATACAGGCGACTGATCTTTGTACGATAAAACAGTCGGACGGGAAAAGGTTCGACAAAAGAGAAGGACGACAGAAACAGTTGTCAAACAAAGATGAGAAAAGAAAAGAGGTATGGGCGGCTGATTCCTCTAAACAGCCGGCCCAGAAAAAGAAAAAAGAATTCAAACCATACTCCCCAAAGTTTGCGTTTAACAAGGATAACCAGTTTATCCTAAAAGAAATCAAGGGACGGATCTCAATTGAGAAGCCGGTCCCCATGAAGGGTTCTGCAAATAACCGGAACCAAGATAAAATCTGTGCTTATCATGATGACGTTGGTCATCACACCAATGACTGCATCAGTCTTATGCGGTACCTAGACCGCCTGGCTGAGCAAGGTGATCTTGACACTTATGTCAAGAAATCTACGGGGAACACTTCCTCAAAAAAGCTGTCGGCCAAAAAGAATCAACAGGCCGACAGCTCCGATACAGATGATGCAGTCGTCTACACCATTGCAGGCGGCTTCTCAGGAGGCGGCCCCACTATTAGGGGCAACAAAGATAATATAAGGCGGTTAGATGTAAATTCCGTTCACCAAGAACGGCCGTCCAAATATATATTTCCTGAGATTGTCATCACTGAAGAGGATCTAGGAGGGGTAAGGGGGCCGCATGACGACCCTCTCGTTATTGAATGTAAAGTGGCCAACCAGAGAGTTGGCCGAATCCTCATAGATACCGGGAGCTCCTCAGATCTCATCAGCAGCAAATGTCTGTCGAAACTGAAATATCAGACTGACTTCATACATCCGGCCTCCCACCCTTTAGTACGGTTTGGAGGAGGAGTCGTCCACCCAGTGGGACGAGTAGATTTACCCATTCGCCTGGGCGAAAAAGGGGAAGGACGACACATGGTAGTCCGGTTCCTAGTAGTAGAGGAACTCTCGGCCTACAACATGATTCTGGGTCGACCAACCCTGAATAATTCCAAGGCTGTTATAATCCCGTCTTCTATGTTGCTCAAGTTTGAGAGGGATAATGGAACAGTCGGCTCCCTAAGGGGAGATTAGAGGATGGCCCGAGAGTGCTATCTCTCGGATGTCAAGCCCACTATTATGGCCACTGGGTCAAGTGGTGAAAAAATAGACCTTGACAATGTCAAGGAGAGTGCGCCTGTTCAAGAAGCAGGCGGCAAAAAGAGAAAGGCGTCCCAGACAGAGTCCGCAAGAAAAGCAAGAAAATAGCAATCATTGGCAGAGGAGCGGCCGGATGAGTTCCGCCCTCAGCCGGCTGGTGAGCATGCGGACCTGATCTTAGACGACTCACGTCCTGACCGAACAGTCAAAGTTGGGACGACTGCTCTGAGAAACCTTGGTGACGACTTTCACAACCTATTGAAAGAATACAAGGACATCTTTGCATTTGAAGTCCATGAAATGCCAGGCATTAGTCTTGATCTGGCGGTACATAAACTCGCCGTGGATCCGAAAAAGAAGCCGGTACGGCAAAAGAAGCGGAACTATGGCGAAGAAAGAAGTCAGGCGGCAGCCGCCGAACTTAAAAAATTACTTGATGCAGGGTTCATTCGGCAATGTTACTTCCCAGACTGGGTTGCAAATGTGGTGCTTGTTAAAAAGCCGAATGGCACCTGGCGAATGTGTGTAGACTACACAGACTTAAACAAGGCGTGCCCCAAAGACAGTTACCCTCTACCTAAAATTGATAACCTGGTCGACTCAACAGCCGGCCATGCCTTGATGAGTTTCATGGACGCCTATTCTGGTTTCCATCAAATTCCCTTATGGAAGAAAGATCAGGAGAAGACGACCTTCGTCACTGATCAGGGGTTATACTGTTACACGGTCATGCCGTTTGGTCTTAAGAATGCCCCGGCTACCTTCCAACGAATGATAAACACTGTGTTCTTTGATCAGATTGGGAGAAACGTCGAGGCATATATTGATGATATGATTGTCAAGACTAAACTTCAGAAAGATCATCTGTCGGACCTCCGAGAAACTTTCGCCACACTCAGGCGTCACCATGTCATGCTCAATCCCAAGAAATGTGTATTTGGAGTTGAGTCTGGGAAATTTCTCGGATTCCTTATCAATCAGAGAGGAATAGAAGCGAACCCTGAGAAGGTGCAGGCGGTCATTGACATGCAGTCGCCTCGTACCATCCGAGAGGTTCAGAAGTTAACAGGTTGTCTGGCGGCCTTGGGAAGATTTCTAAGCCGATCAGGCGAAAAATGCCTATACCTTTTCCAGGCAATTAAGAAAAAGGCAAGGTTTGAATGGGGGCCGGATGCTGAGGCCGCCTTCCAGAAATTAAAAGTTCACTTGCATTCCTTGCACCTGACCGTCTCTGATCATGCGTTAAGCGTTGTTCTCCTTGCTGAAAGGGACGGCTGTCAGCTCCCGGTCTACTTTGTCAGTCACGTACTGAAAAATGCCGAGTTGAGGTATCCCCTAGTGGAGAAATTTGGTCTTGCACTCTTCATGGCTGTTAAAAAATTGAAGCCCTACTTCTTGGCACATACAGTCGTCGTGTATACAGACCAACCTATCAAGCGGCCGCTGACCATCATGGAGTCGTCGGGCCGAATGATCAAATGGGCCATAGAAATACAGAGCCTCGAAGTTACTTTCGAGCCTAGAAAAGCAGTGAAGGGGCAAGTCTTTGCTGACTTTATTGTAGAGATGACTCGTCCTCCTGACTCTCAAGTTCCAGACCAAGTATGGAAGGTATATGTGGACGGAAGCTCTACTTCAAATGGTTGTGGAGCAGGCGTCATATGTCAGTCGCCAGAGGGCGACAGGTTCGAGTATGCTCTACGCTTCAGTTTTCAGGCTTCAAACAATGAGGCAGAATATGATGCTTTACTAGCCGGGATCCGCATGTGCAAGGCGGCAGGGGCAAGAAAAATAGACGCCTGTTTCGATTCACAATTGATAGTGAGTCAGTACAATGGCGAATACGAAGCAACCCATCCAGCCATGATCAAGTATTTACAGGTGGTCCGACAAGCAATCGGCTCCCTTGAGGATTTCCATCTGATCCAAGTGCCGAGATCAGAAAACAACCAGGCGGATGCACTGTCAAAATTAGCATCATCCGCCTCCTCTTATACTCCTCGAACTATTTTTTGGGAAGTAATGGAGAAGAGAAGCATCGAGGAAAACCCTATTGGAATCCTAGACAGAAGCTCAACCTGGATGGATTCAATCAGGGCATATCTGACAAACGGTACACTGCCGGATGATCCTCAACAGGCGGCAGCACTGAAAAAACTAGCCACTTGTTTTGAAATGATAAAGGGAGAACTTCACAAGAGGGGGTACCTTCAACCCTTCTTAAAGTGTGTTACTCCAGAAAAGGGACGAGAGATACTAGATGATCTTCACTCTGGTTACTGTGCTTCTTATATAGGTGGTAGGATGCTTGCTCAAAGGGCAAGGCGGCAGGGCTACTTTTGGCCTACTTTGGAAGCAGATGCAATGGAGATGGTGAAAAAATGTGACAAGTGCCAAAGGTTTGACAAACTAATTCACCGTCCGGCTACTGACCTCACTACCATTCACAGCCCACTACCGTTTGCTAAGTGGGGCATGGACATTCTGGGTCCATATACGCCTGCTACAGGCGGAAGGAGGTACATAGTTGTTGTTGTCGACTACTTCACTAAATGGGTAGAGGCGGAGGCTGTAAAGGGAATCAAGACGAAAGATGTAATTTCATTCATTTGGAAAAACGTCATCACTCGGTTCGGGGTTCCCATGTCTATGGTTTTTGATAATGGTCCCCAATTTGAGACGCCTGTTCTCAAAAGCTGGTTGGGTGATCAAGGAATTGCAAACTACTTTGCATCTGTCGGCCGTCCACAAGCAAACGGCCAGGTAGAAGCCTTTAATAAAATCATCTCAGACGGTCTCAAGAAAAAGATTGAACGAGCAGGCGGCCTATTGGCGGATGAACTACCACATGTTCTCTGGGCCATTAGGACGACTGAAAAAGGGGCGACTGGAGAAACTCCATTCCTCCTAACTTACGGTGCGGAAGCTGTTCTTCCAATAGAACACTACAAGCCGACTCTTCGAGTGATGCTATATGACGAAGAGGCAAACTGGGAAGCCATGCGCCTGGCATTAGACTCACTTCCTGAAAAGAGGGGCAATGTTGTCTTGCGCCATGAGATCTATCGCCTGAGAATGACTAGATCATACAACAAAAAAGTACACAGGCGTCCACTCAAAGTAGGGGACTTTGTACATAGAAAAATGGAAGCAGTTGGTAGGGCTAATGAGTCTGGCAAACTAACTCCCAACTGGGAAGGACCCTACCGAATCTATGAGGAAGTCAGGAACGGTACCTACCGTCTGGAGACACCAGACGGACAACCGTTGCCTCGAACTTGGAATATAGATAATCTTAAGAAATATTTCTTTTGAATGATGTAAATAGTCAAGAGCTACTTAATAAAAGTGCACTTGCTATTCAATTTGTACTAAGAGGGGCACGCTTACTAACAAACAGTCGGCTACTCTCCATTGAGTTTTTCACTCTATCTTCAGAGGGGCATGTCGTCTGTACCTTTACAGTCGGCTACTCTCCATTGAGTATTTTACTCACAATAGGGGCATGTCGTCTGGGCATATAGTCGGCTACTCTCCATAAGAAGATGGCCGACTTGTTCCAAACACATAGCCACCCCCCTAATACTTAGCTAAAAAGATTAGGGCATGGCCAACCCTGTGCCTAACAGGCGGCTACCCTCCTTTTACTTAGCACCTACGTTCACCAAGAACTTACCAAGGCCACAGGCCGAATGATCAGACCAAGCGCCAAGCAAACTGATCAAATCTACAAAACTAATACGACCTGTCCCAACATCATAGCAGGCGTCCGACGGCATCCATTCGGATGAAATTCGTCGCAGAGAGCAGCTCCCTTTTGGGTGGAACATTGTTCTATAAACTAATTACACGGCACCTATACGACTGTCCCCAAGGGCAACCACGTAGCCGTTTTGAGACAAGGATAACTCTATCACTAACCAAACCAGTGGTAGCAGTTGACATCTGAGTCAGATGGTCGCCTGTATTACTTGGGATAAATACAGGGGGTACCTATTGAGTTAATAGCCAACAAACATTGGCGAATCAAGGGGTCTAGCCGGCCTTCGCCGCCTGGTACCTCTACTTCTCAAACAAATGTGACGAAGACTAAGTAACTCCTATGTTAACTTAATAGTCACTCAAACTTAGTATGGAGCCTAAAAGGTATGAGTCGTCCGCCTGTTTTAACAAGCAGAGGCCCTCAATCACTACTCTTGCTAGGATAAAAAATTATGAGTTAAAAGCCAACAACATTGGCAATAAAGGGAAACAACCGGTGCCCGCTGCTTGTTTTCTCTACTACTCAATTCCTTGACGACTAGGTAATACTTTATTTACTTGGTCAGACCACTTTCCTACTTGGTTAAATTTACAAATGACAGGACCGCCTGCCTAAAAAGGATCCAGACAAAATAGTTCGAATACTGATTGGATAAATGGCCGACTGATCGTCTATCCTGGAAACAGACAACCAGTCGTCCAGGGGCATAGGCGGCGTACTAACTATGAGTACCTGTCGGCAACGTTCGGCCATGTAAAACAGTCGGTCTAGTGAACAATTGGATATTAGATATGGAATACTTAGACAAATTTGAGGCAAAACAAAAATTCATTAAAAATAAGCCGGACATTAAAGACCAGCAAAATATTCAAAGCCCCGACCCCCTGGCCGGGTAAATACAAAGCAAACGGCACGCAGGTCGTGGAAAGAATACATAAAGCTTAAGAAGGGGGCAGTTCAGTATTAGCAGCTGCCGCCTGGTCAGCACTCTTCTTGCTGGACTCGGCTTCAGCTGCATCCTTTTTTGATGCTTTACCCCCAAGCGGCACAAGCGCCACTACCGGCTCCTCCTCCTCCAACGCTTCCCCCAACGCCTCTTCTTCAGCAGCCGCCAGGATCTCTTGATTATATGTATCCGAACACTAGCGGTACGTTCTTTCCCAAGAGGCAAAGTCGGCACTGGGGAAGAGGCGGCCCCAGGTCATGCGCTGGATTTGAGCGGAGTCTTCCATCATCTCCCGGACCAGCTCTTTCTTCTCTTGCTCGGCCTTTTCCGAGAGCTCTTGGGTAAGACTCTTCTCCTGGGTCACCAGGCGTTCCTTTACGCTCGCCAAGGATTTCTCCATGGCTTCGTAAGAGTACATTTTCAGGCGAAGAGGTTTCAGCTCGGCCTGGAGATTTGTGATGGTCGCCTCCAGCTCGTCATTCTTCTTCTGGGCCGCCTCTAACTGAGCCCGAACAGCGGCGGTAGCCTGCGCCTGATAATAAAGAATATCAATGGTCAGTACTTCATTTTGGGCAATTTGAAACATTGCCTTATCACAGTCAGAGGCGGTCATAGCTTTTGCAGCCGTTACCTCTTTGTTTTTCCGATCAAGCGGCTTGCGAAGGCCGTTAACTCGGAGCAGGGCCTAAGTAAAAAACAAAAAAAATCAGGCGTCAGTTTCCAAACAAAAAAGAAAACAGGCGTCCAGAAAATTCAAATACTCAAAAATATGCTAAGTATACCTCAGCAAGGACCCCTGCAATCCCGTCAAGGTCAAGGGTGCCGACACCCCTGACCGCCTCCCTTTCAGCCGGAGGAACTGCCCTGATCATAGACTTGGCCATCTCTACCAAGTCAAGCCCCTGGGGGCCGGCTGCATCAAGCATAAACAAACGGATTAGACTTAGTAAAAAAGGAGCAAGTCTAAAATTTACAAGGACAACTTCATACCTCTAGGCGGCCCAGTTGGAGTTTTAGAAGAAGTGGCCGGCTGTTTCTCAGCCGCCACCTGTTTCCTGGAAGAACCAGGAGAGCTCCCAACAGTCGTCTTTCGGGCCTTGGGGTCCGGCTGTTGGGAAGATGAAGCTCTTGGAGAGCCCGTCTTAAAAAGAAGAAAAGAGTCAGTATATGCATAAACACTCAAAAAAGAGGGTGAAAGGTTCGGAGCTCACCAAGGGTGCCCCCTTCTTGGGGGAGTCGGTTGAAGCTTGTTGCATAATAGAGGCCCGCAACATGGCCGCCGCAGTCTTGGAGGCGGTGATTTTGCTCATGGCGTCAGCTGCAAAAACAAACGGCAAAGTTAATAAAAGATAAACAACAAATGTATGAAACAACAGAGTATTCGACCGGCCGACTACCTCTTGAGCACCGACTGCTGAGGCCACAGGCGGCCAAAAAGTACTCGTCATAGAGCCACTTGAAGCTCGGGACGCAGTGCAGGGGTACTTGCTCTCGTACCCCTGAAGTAGAGTCGACCCTCGACTCTACTTTAAAGAGTCCTTTGTCAAGGATCTCTTTCTTAGCCTTGGGGGGAACAGGCGGCATGCTACGGCCGCCTGCAAGAAGGGGCGGATTCCTGTTCCACCTATTGAAGCGCTTGTTCTGCTCAATGTCAGAACTCTCAATGATGAGGAAGGTGCTCCGCCAGTCCTTACACTTGTTTGCTTTACCTCTCGTCATGAGGTAGCCCCTGTGGCTTGTCAATTGATACCAGCCGGTACCGCCTGACTTAGGGGTCCGGCTGAGATAGTTCATGTGGGCGAAAGCCTCAAAGCTCGGCTCCACCCCGTGCAGTTCGCACCCGGCCACATAGCCGAGTACGTTGACCCAGGAGTTTGGGGCTAACTGCCATAACCCCAACTCATACCCATCCAAAATCCGCTAAACAGCCGGATGTAATGGGAAGCGAAGCCCTGCCTTGATGGCCGCCTCGTAGCAGCCAAAGCAGGAGCTTTCGTAACTAGAACCAGCCGGCCAGACGACTGTGTCTTCTGGATCCGGCACAAACACTAGAAAATCGAGGCCCATGGTGTGGTTGGCAATAAAGCTCTCCACTTTCTCTTGCATGGCTGTGATTCGGCCCCGAGGTACCGTGCTGTAGTAGGGGGTATTTAGCTCTCGGTAAGAGGCGGATGGTTCCGCCCAATTGTCCCCCTTCTCAACTGTGAGAGAAAGTCTCGCCTCTTGCAGGCGGCTGTTTTTCTCTTCTGTACCCAAAGAAGCATGGCCAGAAGAGCTTGACGAGGAATCGTCCTCGGACGATTCTGAAGAGGACGACTCCTCCCTTCTCCCGGAGGGGCCCGCCTCCTCTCTTTGAAAAGGAGCAGATTTGTTAACTTTTAAATTGGAACGGGTCACTATGACTCCCCCCACAGAATTGCCGGCATCCAGGTCGCCTTGTCTCACTTCAACATCTGGCGCCTGGTCAGATGTTTCACTAATCGGCACCCTGTGGGAGGAGCCGTCTGAATTTGAGATCCTAGCTGTCTTTTTCGTTCTGGCCATCCTGCTCTGCATAGACACAGATACAGTCGGACTTTGTATAAAGGGCAAAGATGGGTCCGGAAAAGGGCAGGCGGCACTCCTAGTCCTAGATTCAGCCGTCCCCGGTGACCGGCTGATCACTAACCTAGGTCGTGTTGTGTGCTTCCGTGGTGCCATTTCAGAAAATAAAAAGAAAATTAAGAGTAAGAGAACTGAGTTACCTGAACGAGTGACGGTTGATGAAGTTCTGAAAATCCTGTGTAGTCGGCTTGTCAGAACAGGCGGTAGGCAGACAAAGTCCAAAATGTCAGAGCAAGTTCAGGGGTCCGAATGTTCTCAAATAGTTCTCAAAGTGTGAAAATGACTCAAGGCAACTCTCCCTTATATAGGCGAAGTAAGAAGGCGAAGGGTCACTTCCAGAATTCAAAATTTGGGCGGGAAAATCTCTCTTCCTTTCGCCGACTGACACCTGTAGCAGGCCGTCGCCCGTTACTGTGCGACACCTGTCACAGGTAACACGTGACCAGTCACGTGCCACCTGTGAGGGGCAAATGATTAGGGGATTTTGCTCCCACCAATCGGAATGCGCCAAGTGGACCAATCAGGTCCTGCCAAGTGTCTCCTAGTTGGAACTGTCAGGACTTGCCACGTGGCACGCGCTTATTTGTCCACCTTGGACCTGTTATGTCACGACATGTGGCATACTCCATGCCTAATGGAGAACCCGGCCACCCAGGCCCAACTCCCGAGGGAAGCCCAATCAATCCCTAGGTTTACCTAAACCTAGGATGGACACGTTTCGCAAGGTTATAAATACCTCCCTTAATCCTCATTAAGGGGACACGCGAAAAACATTATGGAACACACTAATAACCGGCTGATCTCGCTAACAAAGCAGATTACCTACATTAAACACTCTCACCTAGAGAGACCTTATTACTTTAATTTCCGCATTAATTACTCCTTAATCAGGTACTAACTTGACCGTTGGAGGCGGAGCTCACAGGAGTCTCCGTTATTTTGCAGGTACAGGCGTCCGGTTCTAGTCTCGGAATTGTAACTCTCCCGCAGGACATCAGAAAACCCCGAAACACCTTTCATTAGAATCAATAGCTTTATTTGAATGTGTTTGACTATTATTTGATTCAATTAGCTTTGTAGAATCCATTTCACTTTCATTTGATGAATAGCTTTGTTTGAATATGTTTAGCTTTCATTTGATTCAATTAGTTATAAAGAATGCATTTGAGTTTCATTTTATTCAAATGGCTTTGTTTGAATGTGTTTAACGTTTATTTGATTTAAAAAGCTTTATTTGAAAGTGTTTGACTTTCATTTGATTCAATTAGCTTTGACGAATTCATTTGACATTTTTTTTATTCAAAAATTTTATTTGAATGTGTTTGGCTTTCATTTGATTGAATTAGCTTTGAAAAATACATTTGACTTTTATTTGATTCAATAAGCATTATTGAATGCATTTGACTTTAATTTGATTTAAATAACTTTGTTTGAATGCGTTTGACTTTCATTTGATTTGATAAGCTTTTTTTGAAAGTGTTTGACTTTAATTTGATTCATTTAGCTTTGTTGAATTCATTTCACTTTCATTTGATTTAAATAGCTTTGTTTGAATATGTTTGACTTTCATTTGATTTAGAAAGCTTTTTTCAAATGTGTTTAACTTTCATTTGATTCAATTAGCATTGTTGAATGTATTTGCCTTTCCTTTGAATCAATAGCTTTATTAAAATGTGTTTGACTTTTATTTGATTAAATTAGCTTTGTAGAATGCATTTCACTTTCATTTGATAATAATAACTTTGTTTTAATATGTTGGACTTTCATTTGATTCAAATAGATTTGTTTGATTCTGTTTGACTTTCATTTAATTTAATAAGCATTGTTGAATGCATTTGACTTTCATTTGATTCAAAAAACTTTGTTTGAATGTGTTTGACTTTCATTTGATTCAATTAGCTTTGTAGTATGCATTTCACTTTCATTTGATTTAAATAGCTTTGTTTGAATGTGTTTGACTTTCATTTGATTCAATAAGCTTTGAAGAATTCATTTAACTTTTATTTAATTCAAAAGCTTTATTTGAATGTGTTTGACTTTCATTTGATTAAATTAGCTTTGAAAAATGCATTTAACTTTATATTGATTCAATAAGCATTATTGAATGCATTTGACTTTCATTTAATATAAATAGCTTTGTTTGAATTTGTTTGACTTTCATTTGATTTAATATGCTTCATTTGAAAGTGTTTGAATTTCATTTGATTTATTTGGCTTTGTAGAATTCATTTTACTTTCATCTGATTTAAATAACTTTGTTTGAATGTGTTTGACATTCATTTGATTTAGAAAGCTTTTTTCAATGTGTTTGACTATCATTTGATTCAATTAGCATTGTTGAATGTATTTGCCTTTCATTTGAAACAATAGCTTTATTTGAACGTGTTTGACTTTCATTTGATTCAATTAGCATTGTAGAATGCATTTCACTTTCATTTGATTCAAATAGCTTTGTTTAAATGTGTTGGACTTTCAGTTGATTAAAAAACTTTTTTTAAATGTGTTTGACTGTCATTTGATTCAATTTGCTTTGTAGAATGCATTTCACTTTTATTTGATTCAATTAGCATTGATGAATGGATTTGACTTTCATTTGATTCAAAAAGCTTTGTTTGAATGTGTTTGACTTTCATTTGATTCAATTAGCTTTGTAGAATGCATTTCACTGTCATTTGATTTAAATAGCTTTGTTTGAATGTGTTTGCCTTCATTTTAATAAATTAGCTTTGTAAATTGCATTTCACTTACATTGGATTTTAATATCTTTGTTTGAATGTGTTTAACTTTAATTTGATTTAAAAAGCTTTGTTTTAATGTGTTTGACTTTCATATAATTAAATTAGCTTTGAAGAATTCATTTGACTTTTATTCTATTCAAAAGCTTTATTTGAATGTGTTTGACTTTCATTTGATTGTATTAGCTTTGAAAAATGTATTTGAATTTCATTTGATTCAATAAGCATTATTGAATGCATTTGACTTTCATTCGATTTAAATAGCTTTGTTTGAATGTGTTTGACTTTCATTTGATTCAATTAGCTTTGTAGTATGCATTTCACTTTCATTTGATTTAAATAGATTTGTTTGAATGAGTTTTACTTTCATTTGAATCAATTAGCTTTGAAGAATTCATTAGACTTTTATTTGATTCAAAAGGTTTATTTGAATGTGTTTGATACTTTCATTTGATTAACTAGCTTTGAAAAATGCATTTAACTTTATTTTGATTCAATATGCATTATTGAATGCATTTAACTTTCATTTAATATAAATAGCTTTGTTTGAATGTGTTTGACTTTCATTTGATACAATAAGCTTTATTTGAAAGTGTTTAACTTTCATTTGATTCATTTAGCTTTGTAGAATTCATTTCACTTTCATCTGATTTAAATAGCTTTGTTTGAATGTGTTTGACTTTCATTTGATTTAGAAAGCTTTGTTTCAATGTGTTTGACTTTTATTTGATTCAATTAGCATTGATGAATGTATTTACCTTTCATTTGAATCAATAGCTTTATTAGATCGTGTTTGACTTTCATTTGATTCAATTAGCATTGTTGAATGCATTTGACTTTCATTTGATTCAAAAAGCTTTGTTTGAATGTGTTTGACGTTCATTTGATTCAATTAGCTTTGTAGAATGCATTTCACTTTCATTAGATTGAAATAGCTTTGTTTGAATGTGTTTGACTTTCATTTGATAGAACTAGGTTTGAAAAATGCATTTGACTTTCATTTGATTCAAGAAAATTGTTGAATGCATTTGACTTTCATTTGATTTAAATAACTTTGTTTGAATGTGTTTGACTTTTACTTGATTCAATAAGCATTATTTAAAAGTGTTTGACTTTCATTAGATTCAATTAGCTTTGTAGTACGCATTTCACTTTTATTTAATTTAAATAGCTTTGTTTGAATGTGTTTCACTTTCATTTGATTCAATTAGCTTTGAAAATTGCATTTGACTTTAATTTGATTCAATAAGCATTATTGAATGCATTTGACTTTCATTTAATTTAAATTGCATCGTTTGAATGTGTTTGACTTTCATTTGATTTTATAAGCTTGTTTTGAATGAGTTTGACTTTCATTTAATTCATTTAGCTTAATATAATTCGTTTTACTTTCATTTGATTTAAATAGCTTTGTTTGAATGTGTTTTAATTTCATTTGATTTAGAAAGCTTTTTTTTAAATGTGTTTGACTTTCATTTGATTTATTTAGCATTGTTGAATATATTTGCCTTTCATTAGAATCAATAGCTTTATTTGAATGTGTTTGACTATTATTTGATTCAATTAGCTTTGTAGAATCCATTTCACTTTCATTTGATGAATAGCTTTGTTTGAATATGTTTGGCTTTCATTTGATTCAATTAGTTATAAAGAATGCATTTGAGTTTCATTTTATTCAAATGGCTTTGTTTGAATGTGTTTAACGTTCATTTGATTTAAAAAGCTTTATTTGAAAGTGTTTGACTTTCATTTGATTCAATAAGCTTTGAAGAATTCATTTAATTTTTATTTAATCCAAAAGCTTTATTTGAATGTGTTTGACTTTGATTAAATTAGCTTTGAAAAATGCATTTAACTTTATTTTGATTCAATAAGCATTATTGAATGCATTTGACTTTCATTTAATATAAATAGCTTTGTTTGAATTTGTTTGACTTTCATTTGATTTAATATGCTTCATTTGAAAGTGTTTGAATTTCATTTGATTCATTTGGCTTTGTAGAATTCATTTTACTTTCATCTGATTTAAATAACTTTGTTTGAATGTGTTTGACATTCATTTGATTTAGAAAGCTTTTTTTCAATGTGTTTGACTTTCATTTGATTCAATTAGCATTGTTGAATGTATTTGCCTTTCATTTGAAACAATAGCTTTATTTGAACGTGTTTGACTTTCATTTGATTCAATTAGCATTGTAGAATGCATTTCACTTTCATTTGATTCAAATAGCTTTGTTTAAATGTGTTGGACTTTCAGTTGATTAAAAAACTTTGTTTAAATGTGTTTGACTATCATTTGATTCAATTTGCTTTGTAGAATGCATTTCACTTTCATTTGATTCAATTAGCATTGATGAATGGATTTGACTTTCATTTGATTCAAAAAGCTTTGTTTGAATGTGTTTGACTTTCATTTGATTCAATTAGCTTTGTAGAATGCATTTCACTGTCATTTGATTTAAATAGCTTTGTTTGAATGTGTTTGCCTTCATTTTAATAAATTAGCTTTGTAAATTGCATTTCACTTACATTGGATTTTAATAGCTTTGTTTGAATGTGTTTAACTTTAATTTGATTTAAAAAGCTTTGTTTTAATGTGTTTGACTTTCATATAATTAAATTAGCTTTGAAGAATTCATTTGACTTTTATTCTATTCAAAAGCTTTATTTGAATGTGTTTGACTTTCATTTGATTGTATTAGCTTTGAAAAATGTATTTGAATTTCATTTGATTCAATAAGCATTATTGAATGCATTTGACTTTCATTCGATTTAAATAGCTTTGTTTGAATGTGTTTGACTTTCATTTGATTCAATTAGCTTTGTAGTATGCATTTCACTTTCATTTGATTTAAATAGATTTGTTTGAATGAGTTTTACTTTCATTTGAATCAATTAGCTTTGAAGAATTCATTAGACTTTTATTTGATTCAAAAGGTTTATTTGAATGTGTTTGATACTTTCATTTGATTAAATTAGCTTTGAAAAATGCATTTAACTTTATTTTGATTCAATAAGCATTATTGAATGCATTTATCTTTCATTTAATATAAATAGCTTTGTTTGAATGTGTTTGACTTTCATTTGATTTAATAAGCTTCATTTGAAAGTGTTTGAATTTCATTTGATTCATTTGGCTTTGTAGAGTTCGTTTTACTTTCATCTGATTTAAATAACTTTGTTTGAATATGTTTGACATTCATTTGATTTAGAAAGCTTTTTTTCAATGTGTTTGACTTTCATTTGATTCAATTAGCATTGTTGAATGTATTTGCCTTTCATTTGAAACAATAGCTTTATTTGAACGTGTTTGACTTTCATTTGATTCAATTAACATTGTAGAATGCATTTCACTTTCATTTGATTCAAATAGCATTGTTTAAATGTGTTGGACTTTCAGTTGATTAAAAAACTTTGTTTAAATGTGTTTGACGATCATTTGATTCAATTTGCTTTGTAGAATGCATTTCACTTTCATTTGACTCAATTAGCATTGTTGAATGGATTTGACTATCATTTGATTCAAAAAGCTTTGTTTGAATGTGTTTGACGTTCATTTGATTCAATTAGCTTTGTAGAATGCATTTCACTGTCATTTGATTTAAATAGCTTTGTTTGAATGTGTTTGCCTTCATTTTAATAAATTAGCTTTGTAAATTGCATTTCACTTACATTGGATTTTAATAGCTTTGTTTGAATGTGTTTAACTTTAATTTGATTTAAAAAGCTTTGTTTTAATGTGTTTGACTTTCATATAATTAAATTAGCTTTGAAGAATTCATTTGACTTTTATTCTATTCAAAAGCTTTATTTGAATGTGTTTGACTTTCATTTGATTGTATTAGCATTGAAAAATGTATTTGAATTTCATTTGATTCAATAAGCATTATTGAATGCATTTGACTTTCATTCGATTTAAATAGCTTTGTTTGAATTGTTTGACTTTCATTTGATTCAATTAGCTTTGTAGTATGCATTTCACTTTCATTTGATTTAAATTGATTTGTTTGAATGTGTTTTACTTTCATTTGAATCAATTAGCTTTGAAGAATTCATTTGACTTTTATTTGATTCAAAAGGTTTATTTGAATGTGTTTGATACTTTCATTTGATTAAATTTGCTTTGAAAAATGCATTTAACTTTATTTTGATTCAATATGCATTATTGAATGCATTTAACTTTCATTTAATATAAATAGCTTTATTTGAATGTGTTTGACTTTCATTTGATACAATAAGCTTTATTTGAAAGTGTTTAACTTTCATTTGATTCATTTAGCTTTGTAGAATTCATTTCACTTTCTTCTGATTTAAATAGCTTTGTTTGAATGTGTTTGACTTTCATTTGATTTAGAAAGCTTTGTTTCAATGTGTTTGACTTTTATTTGATTCAATTAGCATTGATGAATGTATTTACCTTTCATTTGAATCAATAGCTTTATTAGATCGTGTTTGACTTTCATTTGATTCAATTAGCATTGTTGAATGCATTTGACTTTCATTTGATTCAAAAAGCTTTGTTTGAATGTGTTTGACGTTCATTTGATTCAATTAGCTTTGTAGAATGCATTTCACTTTCATTTGATTTAAGTAGCTTTTTTTGAATGTGATTGCCTTCATTTTATTCAATTAGATTTGTAAATTGCATTTCACTTACATTTGATTTTAATAGCATTGTTTGAATGTGTTTGACTTTCATCTGATTTAAATAGCTTTGTTTGAAAGTGTATGACTTTCATTTAATTCAATTAGCTTTGAAGAATTCAATAAGCTTTTATTCGATTCAAAAGCTTTATTTGAATGTGTTTGACTTTCATTTGATTGAATTATCTTTGAAAAATGCATTTGAATTTCATTTAATTCAATAAGCATTATTGAATGCATTTGACTTTCATTTGATTTAAATAGCTTTGTTTGATTGTGTTTGACTTTCATTTGATTCAAAAAGCTTTATTTGAAAGTGTTTGACTTTAATTTGATTCAATTAGCTATGTAGAATGCATTTCACTTTCATTAGATTGAAATAGCTTTGTTTGAATGTGTTTGACTTTCATTTGATAGAACTAGGTTTGAAAAATGCATTTGACTTTCATTTGATTCAATAAAATTATTGAATGCATTTGACTTTCATTTGATTTAAATAACTTTGTTTGAATGTGTTTGACTTTTACTTGATTCAATAAGCATTATTTAAAAGTGTTTGACTTTCATTTGATTCAATTAGCTTTGTAGTACGCATTTCAATTTCATTTAATTTAAATAGCTTTGTTTGAATGTGTTTCACTTTCATTTGATTTAATTAGCTTTGAAAATTGCATTTGACTTTAATTTGATTCAATAAGCATTATTGAATGCATTTGACTTTCATTTAATTTAAATAGCATCGTTTGAATGTGTTTGACTTTCATTTGATTTTATAAGCTTGTTTTGAATGAGTTTGACTTTCATTTAATTCATTTAGCTTAATATAATTCGTTTTACTTTCATTTGATGTAAATAGCTTTGTTTGAATGCAAGTGAAACACATTTAAAAAAGCTTTTTAAATCAAATAAAAGTCAAACACATTCAAACAAAGCTTTTTAAATCAAATGAAAGTCAAACACATTCAAACAAAGCTATTAAATTCAAATAAAAGTGAAATGCAATTTACAAAGCTAATTGTATAAAATTAAGGCAAACACGTTCAAAGAAAGCTATTTAAATCAAATGAAAGTGAAATGCATTCTACAAAGCTTATTGAATCAAATAAAGTAGTCAAACACATTCAAACAAAGGTATTTAAATTAATTGAAAGTGAAATGCATTCTACAAAGCAAATTGAATCAAATTAAAGTAAAAAACATTTAAAAAAAAGCTATTAAAATCAAATGAAAGTGAAATGCAATTTACAAAGCTAATTGAATAAAATGAAGGCAAACGCATTCAAACAAAGCTATTTAAATCAAATGAAATTGAAATGCATTCTACAAAGCTAATTGAATCAAATGAAAGTCAAACACATTCTAACAAAGCTTTTTGAATCAAATGAAATTGAAATGCATTCTACAAATCTAATTGAATCAAATGAAAGTGAAACACATTCAAACCCAGCTTTATGAGTCAAATGAAAGTTAAACACATTCAAACGAAGCTATTTCAATCAAATGAAAGTGAAATGCATTCTACAAAGCTAATTGAATCAAGTGAAAGTCAAACACATTCAAATAAAGCTTTTGATTCAAATAAAAGGCAAATGCATTCAATATTGCTAATTGAACCAAATGAAAGTCAAACACATTCAAAAAAGCTTTTTAAATCAAATGAAAGTCAAACACATTCAAACAAAGCAATTAAAATCAAATGAAAGTAAAATGCAATTCAAACAAAGCTATTTTAAATCAAATGAAAGTGAAATGTATTCTACAAAGCTAATTGAATCAAATGAAAGTCAAATGCATTCAACAAAGCTTATTAAATCGAATGAAAGTCAAATGGATTCAATAATGCTTATTGTATCAAATGAAAGTCAAATGTATTTTTCAAAGCAAATTCAATCAAATGAAAGTCAAACACATTCAAACAATGATTTTGAATCAAAGAAAAGTCAAATGAACTCTTCAAAGCTAATTGAACCAAATGAAAGTCAAACAAATTCAAACAAAGCATTATTAATCAAATGAAAGTCAAATGAATTCTTCATAGCTAATTAATTAAAATTAAAGTCAAATACATTCAGACAAAGCTTTATAAATCAAGAGAAAGTGAAACTCATTAAAACAAAGCTATTTGAATCAAATGAAAGTGAAATACATTCTACAATGCTAATTAAATCATATGAAAGTCAAACACATTCAAACAAAACTTTTTGAATCAAATGAAAGTCAAATGCATTCAACAAAACTTACTAAATCAAATGCAAGTGAAACACATTTAAAAAAGTTTTTTAAATCAAATAAAAGTCAAACACATTCAAACAAAGCTTTTTAAATCAAATGAAAGTCAAACACATTCAAACAAAGCTATTAAATTCAAATAAAAGTGAAATGCAATTTACAAAGCTAATTGAATAAAATTAAGGCAAAGACGTTCAAAGAAAGCTATTTAAATCAAATGAAAGTGAAATGCATTCTACAAAGCTTATTGAATCAAATGAAGTAGTCAAACACATTCAAACAAAGGTATTTAAATTAATTGAAAGTGAAATGCATTCTACAAAGCAAATTGAATCAAATTAAAGTAAAAAACATTTAAAAAAAAGCTATTAAAATCAAATGAAAGTGAAATGCAATTTACAAAGCTAATTGAATAAAATGAAGGCAAACGCATTCAAACAAAGCTATTTAAATCAAATGAAATTGAAATGCATTCTACAAAGCTAATTGAATCAAATGAAAGTCAAACACATTCTAACAAAGCTTTTTGAATCAAATGAAATTGAAATGCATTCTATAAAGATTATTGAATCAAATGAAAGTGAAACACATTCAAACCCAGCTTTTTGAGTCAAATGAAAGTTAAACACATTCAAACGAAGCTATTTCAATCAAATGAAAGTGAAATGCATTCTACAAAGCTAATTGAATCAAATGAAAGTCAAACACGTTCAAATAAAGCTTTTGATTCAAATAAAAGGCAAATACATTCAATAATGCTAATTGAACCAAATGAAAGTCAAACACATTCAAAAAAGCTTTTTAAATCAAATGAAAGTCAAACACATTCAAACAAAGCAATTAAAATCAAATGAAAGTAAAATGCAATTCAAACAAAGCTATTTTAAATCAAATTAAAGTGAAATGTATTCTACAAAGCTAATTGAATCAAATGAAAGTCAAATGCATTCAACAAAGCTTATTAAATCGAATAAAAGTCAAATGCATTCAATAATGCTTATTGTATCAAATGAAAGTCAAATGTATTTTCAAAGCAAATTCAATCAAATGAAAGTCAAACACATTCAAACAATGATTTTGAATCAAATAAAAGTCAAATGAACTCTTCAAAGCTCATTGAACCAAATGAAAGTCAAACACATTCAAACAAAGCATTATTAATCAAATGAAAGTCAAATGAATTCTTCATTGCTAATTGATTAAAATTAAAGTCAAATACATTTAAACAAAGCTTTCTAAATCAAGAGAAAGTGAAACTCATTAAAACAAAGCTATTTGAATCAAATGAAAGTGAAATACATTCTACAATGCTAATTAAATCATATGAAAGTCAAACACATTCAAACAAAACTTTTTGAATCAAATGAAAGTCAAATGCATTCAACAAAACTTACTAAATCAAATGCAAGTGAAACACATTTAAAAAAGTTTTTTAAATCAAATAAAAGTCAAACACATTCAAACAAAGCTTTTTAAATCAAATGAAAGTCAAACACATTCAAACAAAGCTATTAAATTCAAATAAAAGTGAAATGCAATTTACAAAGCTAATTGAATAAAATTAAGGCAAACACGTTCAAAGAAAGCTATTTAAATCAAATGAAAGTGAAATGCATTCTACAAAGCTTATTGAATCAAATGAAGTAGTCAAACACATTCAAACAAAGGTATTTAAATTAATTGAAAGTGAAATGCATTCTACAAAGCAAATTGAATCAAATTAAAGTCAAAAACATTTAAAAAAAAGCTATTAAAATCAAATGAAAGTGAAATGCAATTTACAAAGCTAATTGAATAAAATAAAGGCAAACACATTCAAACGAAGCTATTAAAATAGTATGAAAGTGAAATGCATTCTACACAGCAAATTGATTAAATGAAAGTCAAACACATTCATAAAAATCTTTTTGAATTAAGTGAAAGTCAAACACATTAAAACAAAGATATTTTAATCAAATGAAAGTGAAATGAATTCTTCAAAGCTAATTGAACCAAATGAAGTCAAACACATTCAAACAAAGCTAATTAAATCAAATGAAAGTGAAATGCATTCTACACAGCAAATTGAATTTAATGCAAGTCAAACACATTCATAAAAAGCTTTTTGAATTAAGTGAAAGTCAAACACATTAAAACAATGCTTTTTTAATCATTTGAAAGTAAAATGAATTCTACAAAGCTAAATGAATCAAATGAAAGCCAAACACATTGAAACAAAGCTTTATGAATCAAACGAAAGTCAAACATATTTAAACAAAACTACTTGAATCAAATGAAATAGTCAAATGCAATCTTCATAGCTAATTGAACCAAACGAAAGTCAAACATATTCAAACAAAGCTTTTTAAATCAAGTAACAGTCAAACACATTAAAACAAAGCTATTTGAATCGAAAGAAAGTGAAATACATTCTACAATGCTATTAAAATGAAAGTCAAACACATTCAAATACAGCTTTTAATTCAAATGAAAGACAAATGCATTCAACAATGCTAATTGAATGAAATGAAAGTCAAACACATTTAGGAAAAGCTATTTAAATCGAATAAAAGTCAAATACATTTAAATAAAGCTTTTTAAATCAAATGAAAGTCAAACACATTCAAACAAAGTTATTTAAATCAAATGAAAGTGAAACGCATTCTACAAAGCTAATTGAATAAAATGAAGGCAAAAGCATTCAAACAAAGCTATTTAAATCAAATGAAATTGAAATGTATTCTACAAAGCTAATTGAATCAAATGAAAGTCAAACACATTCAAAGAAAGCTTTTTGAATCAAATGAAATTGAAATGCATTCTACAAAGCTAATTGAATCAAATGAAAGTGAAACACATTCAAACCCAGCTTTTTGAATCAAAAGAAAGTTAAACACATTCAAACAAAGCTATTTCAATCAAATGAAAGTGAAATGCATTCTACAAAGCTAATTAAATCAAATGAAAGTCAAACACGTTCAAATAAAGCTTTTGATTCAAATAAAAGGCAAAAGCATTCAATAATGCTAATTGAACCAAATGAAAGTCAAACACATTCAAAATAGCTTTTTAAATCAAATGAAAGTCAAACACATTCAAACAAAGCAATTAAAATCAAATGAAAGTAAAATGCAATTCAAACAAAGCTATTTTAAATCAAATGAAAGTGAAATGTATTCTACAAAGCTAATTGAATTAAATGAAAGTCAAATGCATTCAACAAAGCTTATTAAATCGAATGAAAGTCAAATGGATTCAATAATGCTTATTGTATCAAATGAAAGTCAAATGTATTTTTCAAAGCAAATTCAATCAAATGAAAGTCAAACACATTCAAACAATGATTTTGAATCAAAGAAAAGTCAAATGAACTCTTCAAAGCTAATTGAACCAAATGAAAGTCAAACAAATTCAAACAAAGCATTATTAATCAAATGAAAGTCAAATGAATTCTTCATAGCTAATTAATTAAAATTAAAGTCAAATACATTCAGACAAAGCTTTATAAATCAAGAGAAAGTGAAACTCATTAAAACAAAGCTATTTGAATCAAATGAAAGTGAAATACATTCTACAATGCTAATTAAATCATATGAAAGTCAAACACATTCAAACAAAACTTTTTGAATCAAATGAAAGTCAAATGCATTCAACAAAACTTACTAAATCAAATGCAAGTGAAACACATTTAAAAAAGTTTTTTAAATCAAATAAAAGTCAAACACATTCAAACAAAGCTTTTTAAATCAAATGAAAGTCAAACACATTCAAACAAAGCTATTAAATTCAAATAAAAGTGAAATGCAATTTACAAAGCTAATTGAATAAAATTAAGGCAAACACGTTCAAAGAAAGCTATTTAAATCAAATGAAAGTGAAATGCATTCTACAAAGCTTATTGAATCAAATGAAGTAGTCAAACACATTCAAACAAAGGTATTTAAATTAATTGAAAGTGAAATGCATTCTACAAAGCAAATTGAATCAAATTAAAGTCAAAAACATTTAAAAAAAAGCTATTAAAATCAAATGAAAGTGAAATGCAATTTACAAAGCTAATTGAATAAAATAAAGGCAAACACATTCAAACGAAGCTATTAAAATAGTATGAAAGTGAAATGCATTCTACACAGCAAATTGATTAAATGAAAGTCAAACACATTCATAAAAATCTTTTTGAATTAAGTGAAAGTCAAACACATTAAAACAAAGATATTTTAATCAAATGAAAGTGAAATGAATTCTTCAAAGCTAATTGAACCAAATGAAGTCAAACACATTCAAACAAAGCTAATTAAATCAAATGAAAGTGAAATGCATTCTACACAGCAAATTGAATTTAATGCAAGTCAAACACATTCATAAAAAGCTTTTTGAATTAAGTGAAAGTCAAACACATTAAAACAATGCTTTTTTAATCATTTGAAAGTAAAATGAATTCTACAAAGCTAAATGAATCAAATGAAAGCCAAACACATTGAAACAAAGCTTTATGAATCAAACGAAAGTCAAACATATTTAAACAAAACTACTTGAATCAAATGAAATAGTAAAATGCAATCTTCATAGCTAATTGAACCAAACGAAAGTCAAACATATTCAAACAAAGCTTTTTAAATCAAGTAACAGTCAAACACATTAAAACAAAGCTATTTGAATCGAAAGAAAGTGAAATACATTCTACAATGCTATTAAAATGAAAGTCAAACACATTCAAATACAGCTTTTAATTCAAATGAAAGACAAATGCATTCAACAATGCTAATTGAATGAAATGAAAGTCAAACACATTTAGGAAAAGCTATTTAAATCGAATAAAAGTCAAATACATTTAAATAAAGCTTTTTAAATCAAATGAAAGTCAAACACATTCAAACAAAGTTATTTAAATCAAATGAAAGTGAAACGCATTCTACAAAGCTAATTGAATAAAATGAAGGCAAAAGCATTCAAACAAAGCTATTTAAATCAAATGAAATTGAAATGTATTCTACAAAGCTAATTGAATCAAATGAAAGTCAAACACATTCAAAGAAAGCTTTTTGAATCAAATGAAATTGAAATGCATTCTACAAAGCTAATTGAATCAAATGAAAGTGAAACACATTCAAACCCAGCTTTTTGAATCAAAAGAAAGTTAAACACATTCAAACAAAGCTATTTCAATCAAATGAAAGTGAAATGCATTCTACAAAGCTAATTAAATCAAATGAAAGTCAAACACGTTCAAATAAAGCTTTTGATTCAAATAAAAGGCAAAAGCATTCAATAATGCTAATTGAACCAAATGAAAGTCAAACACATTCAAAATAGCTTTTTAAATCAAATGAAAGTCAAACACATTCAAACAAAGCAATTAAAATCAAATGAAAGTAAAATGCAATTCAAACAAAGCTATTTTAAATCAAATGAAAGTGAAATGTATTCTACAAAGCTAATTGAATCAAATGAAAGTCAAATGCATTCAACAAAGCTTATTAAATCGAGTGAAAGTCAAATGGATTCAATAATGCTTATTGTATCAAATGAAAGTCAAATGTATTTTTCAAAGCAAATTCAATCAAATGAAAGTCAAACACATTCAAACAATGATTTTGAATCAAAGAAAAGTCAAATGAACTCTTCAAAGCTAATTGAACCAAATGAAAGTCAAACAAATTCAAACAAAGCATTATTAATCAAATGAAAGTCAAATGAATTCTTCATAGCTAATTAATTAAAATTAAAGTCAAATACATTCAGACAAAGCTTTATAAATCAAGAGAAAGTGAAACTCATGAAAACAAAGCTATTTGAATCAAATGAAAGTGAAATACATTCTACAATGCTAATTAAATCATATGAAAGTCAAACACATTCAAACAAAACTTTTTGAATCAAATGAAAGTCAAATGCATTCAACAAAACTTACTAAATCAAATGCAAGTGAAACACATTTAAAAAAGCTTTTTAAATCAAATAAAAGTCAAACACATTCAAACAAAGGTTTTTAAATCAAATGAAAGTCAAACACATTCAAACAAAGCTATTAAATTCAAATAATAGTGAAATGCAATTTACAAAGCTAATTGAATAAAATTAAGGCAAACACGTTCAAAGAAAGCTATTTAAATCAAATGAAAGTGAAATGCATTCTACAAAGCTTATTGAATCAAATGAGGTAGTCAAACACATTCAAACAAAGGTATTTAAATCAATTGAAAGTGAAATGCATTCTACAAAGCAAATCGAATCAAATTAAAGTCAAACACATTAAAAAAAAGCTATTAAAATCAAATGAAAGTGAAATGAAATTTACAAAGCTAATTGAATAAAATGAAGGCAAACACATTCAAACAAAGCTATTAAAATAATATGAAAGTGAAATGCATTCTACACAGCAAATTGATTAAATGAAAGTCAAACACATTCATAAAAATCTTTTTGAATTAAGTGAAAGTCAAACACATTAAAACAAAGCTATTTTAATCAAATGAAAGTGAAATGAATTCTTCAAAGCTAATTGAACCAAATGAAGTCAAACACATTCAAACAAAGCTAATTAAATCAAATGAAAGTGAAATGCATTCTACACAGCAAATTGAATTAAATGCAAGTCAAACACATTCATAAAAAGCTTTTTGAATTAAGTGAAAGTCAAACACATTAAAACAATGCTATTTTAATCATTTGAAAGTAAAATGAATTCTATAAAGCTAAATGAATCAAATGAAAGCCAAACACATTCAAACAAAGCTTTATGAATCAAACGAAAGTCAAACATATTTAAACAAAACTACTTGAATCAAATGAAAAAGTCAAATGCATTCTTCATAGCTAATTGAACCAAATGAAAGTCCAACATATTCAAACAAAGCTTTTTGAATCAAGTAACAGTCAAACACATTAAAACAAAGCTATTTGAATCAAATGAAAGTGAAATACATTCTACAATGCTATTAAAATGAAAGTCAAACACATTCAAATACAGCTTTTAATTCAAATGAAAGACAAATGCATTCAACAATGCTAATTGAATGAAATTAAAGTCAAACACATTTAGGAAAAGCTATTTAAATCAAATAAAAGTCAAATACATTTAAATAAAGCTTTTTTAAAGCAAATGAAAGTCAAACACATTCAAACAAAGTTATTTAAATCAAATGAAAGTGAAACACATTCTACAAAGCTAATTGAATAAAATGAAGGCAAACACATTCAAACAAAGCTATTTAAATCAAATGAAATTGAAATGCATTCTACAAAGCTAATTGAATCAAATGAAAGTCAAACACATTCTAACAAAGCTTTTTGAATCAAATGAAATTGAAATGCATTCTACAAAGCTAATTGAATCAAATGAAAGTGAAACACATTCAAACCCAGCTTTTTAAATCAAATGAAAGTTAAACACATTCAAACAAAGCTATTTCAATCAAATGAAAGTGAAATGCATTCTACAAAGCTAATTGAATCAAATGAAAGTCAAACACGTTCAAATAAAGCTTTTGATTCAAATAAAAGGCAAATACATTAAATAATGCTAATTGAACCAAATGAAAGTCAAACACATTCAAAAAAGATTTTTAAATCAAATGAAAGTCAAACACATTCAAACAAAGCAATTAAAATCAAATGAAAGTAAAATGCAATTCAAACAAAGCTATTTTAAATCAAATGAAAGTGAAATGTATTCTACAAAGCTAATTGAATCAAATGAAAGTCAAATGCATTCAACAAAGCTTATTAAATCGAATGAAAGTCAAATGCATTCAATAATGCTTATTGTATCAAATGAAAGTCAAATGTATTTTCAAAGCAAATTCAATCAAATGAAAGTCAAACACATTCAAACAATGATTTTGAATCAAATAAAAGTCAAATGAACTCTTCAAAGCTAATTGAACCAAATGAAAGTCAAACACATTCAAACAAAGCATTATTAATCAAATGAAATTCAAATGAATTCTTCATAGCTAATTGATTAAAATTAAAGTCAAATACATTGAAACAAAGCTTTCTAAATCAAGAGAAAGTGAAACTCATTAAAACAAAGCTATTTGAATCAAATGAAAGTGAAATACATTCTACAATGCTAATTAAATCATATGAAAGTCAAACACATTCAAACAAAACTTTTTGAATCAAATGAAAGTCAAATGCATTCAACAAAACTTACTAAATCAAATGCAAGTGAAACACATTTAAAAAAGCTTTTTAAATCAAATAAAAGTCAAACACATTCAAACAAAGCTTTTTAAATCAAATGAAAGTCAAACACATTCAAACAAAGCTATTAAATTCAAATAAAAGTGAAATGCAATTTACAAAGCTAATTGAATAAAATTAAGGCAAACACGTTCAAAGAAAGCTATTTAAATAAAATGAAAGTGAAATGCATTCTACAAAGCTTATTGAATCAAATGAAGTAGTCAAACACATTCAAACAAAGGTATTTAAATTAATTAAAAGTGAAATGCATTCTACAAAGCAAATTGAATCAAATTAAAGTCAAAAACATTTAAAAAAAAGCTATTAAAATCAAATGAAAGTGAAATGCAATTTACAAAGCTAATTGAATAAAATGAAGGCAAACACATTCAAACAAAGCTATTAAAATAATATGAAAGTGAAATGCATTCTGTTTCGGGGTTTTCTGATGTCCTGCGGGAGAGTTACAATTCCGAGACTAGAACCGGACGCCTGTACCTGCAAAATAACGGAGACTCCTGAGAGCTCCGCCTCCAACGGTCAAGTTAGTACCTGATTAAGGAGTAATTAATACGGAAATTAAAGCAATAAGATCTCTCTAGGTGAGACGTGCTTAGTGTTGGTAATCTGCGTCGTTAGCGAGATTAGCCGGTTGTTGGTGTTCCGTAATATCTCTGTTCTTCTCTGCTTGATTTCTTGATTTCTCGATTCCCTAACTAATGAGGATTAATTAAGTATTTATAGCCTTGAGAAGCGTGCCACTCTCTAGGTTTAAGGTAAACCTAGGGCTGATCGGGCCTCTAGACTGGATTAGGCCTTGATGGCCGGTTTTCCCATTTGGCATGGGTGGACACGTGGCGTGCCTTGATTGGTCCGTAGAGGACGTATCTGTGATTGACACGTGGCAGGCTCCTATCGGCCTTCGTGAAGGACCCGTGGCGGAACCTGGTTGGTCCACTTGTCAGACGGTGATTGGTGGATAAAAATCCCCTAATCATTTGCCCCTCACAGGTGGCACGTGACTGGTCACGTGTCGCCTGTGACAGGTGTCGCACGGTGACAGGCGACGGCCTGCTACAGGTGTCACCTTGCAAACGGCCGAGAGATTTTCCCGCCCAAATTTTGAATTTGGAAGCGACCTTTCGCCTTCTCACTTTGCCTATAAAAGGAAGTGCTGACTTCGGTCATTTTCACATTTGAGAACTTTGCGAGAACATTCGGACCCCTGAACTTGCTCTGACATTTCGGACCTTTTCTGCCTACCGCCTGTTCTGACAAGCCGACTACACCGGACTTCCAGGACTTCATCAATCGTCACTCGTTCAGGTAACTCAGTTCTCTTACTCTTAATTTTCTTTTTATTTTTTGAAATGGCACCACGGAAGCACACGACACGACCTAAGTTAGTGATCAGCCGGTCACCGGGGACGGCTGAATCTAGGACTAGGAGTGCCGCCTGCCCTTTTCTGGACCCATCTTTGCCCTTTATACAAAGTCCGACTGTATCTGTGTCTATGCAGAACGTGATGGCCAGAACAAAACAGACTGCTATGATATCAAACTCAGACGGCTCCTCCCAAAGGGTGCTCCTTAGTGAAACATCTGACCAGGCGCCAGATGTAGAATTGAAACGAGGCGACTGCCAAGCCGACAGTTCTGAGAGAGGGGCCAAGGTGGTCCCTTCCCATCTTACCGTTGACATGTCTAATTTTCCTCCTGCCCCTTCTAAGGGGGAGGAGGCGGGCCCCTCTGGGAGAGGGGAGGAGTCGTCCTCTTCGGACTCGTAAGAGGACGAGTCCGAGTCCAGCTCTTCTGGCCACAGTTCTCCTGGCTCAGAAGAAAGACATAGCCGCCTACAAGAGGCGAGACTTTCTCATGCAGTTGAGAAGGGGGACAATTGGGCGGAGCCGTCCGCCTCTTACAGAGAGGAAAACGCCCCCTACTACTGCATGGTACCCCGGGGCCGGATCGCAACCATGCAAGACAACGTGGCGAGCTTTATTGCCAACCACAGAATGGGCCCGGAATTTTTACTGTTCGTGCCGGATCCAGAAGACACTGTCGTCTGGCCGGCTGGTACCAGCTATGGTGACGGCTGCTTTGGCTGCTATGTGGCGGCCATCAAAGCTGGACTGCGCTTCCCATTACATCCGGTTGTTCAGCGGATTTTAGATGGGTATGATCTGGGGTTATGGCAGTTAGCCCCCAACTCTTGGGTAAACGTACTCGGCTATGTGGCGGGTGCGAAATGTACGGGTGGAGCAAGCTTTGAGGCTTTCGCCCACATGAACTATCTCAGCCGGACCCCTAAGTCGGGACGGTACCGGCTGGTATCAAATTAACAAAGCCATTAGGGGTTACCCTCATTGACGACGAGAGGTAAGGCGAACAAATGGAAGGATTGGCGGAACACCTTCCTTATCATTGAGGGTTCAGACACGGAGCTGAACCAACGTTTTAACAAGTGGAATAGGGATCCGCCTCTTCTCGCAGGCGGCCGAAGCATGCCGCCTGTTCCCCTAAAGGCTAAAAGAGAGATCCTAGACAAAGGACTCTTCAAAGTAGAGACTAGGGTGAACCCTACGTCAGGGGTACGAGAGCAAGTACCCCTAAACTGCGTCCCGAGCTTCAAGTGGCTCTATGACGAGTACTTTTTGGCCTCCTGTGGCCTCAGCAGTCGGTGCTCTAGAGGTAGCCGGCCTGACAAATACTCTGTTTTTTCACGCCTTGTTTACTTGGGATTTTTACTAACTTTGCTGTTTATTTCTTGCAGCTGACGCCATGAGTAAAATAACAGCATCCAAGACTGCGGCGGCCATGTTGCGGGCCTCGCTCATGAAACAGTCTTATGCCGACTCCCCCAACAAGGGGGCACCCTTGGTAAGCTTCGAAAACTCTTCCTCTTTTAGTTATCTTATGCATATACTAACTCTTTTTGTTTTCAGTCTGGCACTCCAAGGGCTTCTTCCTCGCAACAGCCGGACCCCAAGGCCCGGAGGACGACTGTTGCAAGCTCTCCTGGGTCTTACAGGAAAAAAGTGGCGGCTGAGAAGCAGCCGGCCACTTCTTCTAAAACCCCGGCGGGGCCGCCTAGAAGTATGGACACTCACTTGTAAAAACTCACACTTGCTTCCTTCTTGACTAGGTCTAACTTGTTTTTTCCTTTCGCTTAATGCAGCCGGCCCTCAGGGGCTTGACTTGGTTGAGGTAGCCAAGTCCATGGTTAAAGTAGTTCCTCCATCTAAAAGGGAGGCGGTCAGGGGTGCCGGCACCCTTGACCTTGATGGGATTTCAGGAGTCCTTGCTGAGGTATACTTAGCATATTTTTGAGTTTTTGAGTTCCAGGACGCCTGTTATCTTTTTTGTTTGGAAACTGACGCCTGTTTTTTTTTTTTTTTTTTTTTTGTACTTAGGCCCTGCTCCGAGTCAACAGCCTTTGCAAGCCGATTGATCGGAAAAACAAAGAGGTAAAGGCCGCAAAAGCTATGGCCGCCTCCAGCTGTGATAAGGCAATGTAAAGCCAAAATGAAGTACTGACCATTGATCTTCTTTATTATCAGGCGCAGGCTACCGCCGCTGTTCGGGCTCAGTTAGAGGCGGCCCAAAAGAAGGTTGACGAGCTGGAGGCGACCGTCACCAACCTTAAGGCCGAGCTGAAACCTCTTCGCCAAAAAATGCACTCTTACGAAGCCATGGAGAAATCTTTGGCCAACGTAAAAGAACGCCTGGTGAGCCAAGAGAAGAGTCTTACCCAAGAGCTCTCGAAAAAGGCCGAGCAAGAGAAGAAAGAGCTCGTCCGGGAGATGGTGGAAGACTCCGCTCAAATCCAGCGCATGACCTGGGAACGACTGTTCCCCAGTGCCGACTTTGCCTCATGGGAAAGAACGTACCGCCAGTGTTCGGAAACATATAATAAACAGATCCTGGCGGCTGCTGAAGAAGAGGCGTTGGAAGGTGCGTTGGAGGAGGAAGAGCCGGTTGTGGCGCTTGTGCCACTTGGGGGTAAGGCATCAAAAGAGGGTGCAGCTAAAGCCGAGTCCAGCAAGAAGAGTGCTGACCAGGCGGCAGCTGCTACTGAACTGCCCCCTTCTTAAGCTTTAAGTATTTTTTCCACGGCCTGCGTGCCGTTTGCTTTGTAATAACCCGGCCAGGGGGCCGGGGTTTTGAATATTCTGCTGGTCTTTAATGACCGGCTTATTTTTAATCAAATTTTTGTTTTGGTTCAAATTTGTCTAAGTATTCCATATCTAATATCCCTTTGTTCACTAGACCGACTGTTGTGTATGGCCGAACGTTAAGACAGGTACAAATGGTAAGTATGCCGGCTATGCCCCTGGACGACTGGTGGTCTGTTTCCAGGGTAGATGATCAGTCGGCCATTTATTCAATCGGTATTCGAACTATTTATTCAATTGGTCTGACCAAGTAAATAGTATTACCTAGTGGCTAAGGAATTAAGTAGGATAACAAGCGGCGGGTGCCGGTTGTTTCCCTTTATTGCCAATGTTGGCTTTTAACTCGTAATTTGTTAACCTAGCAAGAGTATTGGTTGAGAGCCCTTGTTTATTAAAAACAGGTGGACGACTCATACCTTTAGGCTCCATACTAAGTTTGAGTGACTATTAACCTAGGAGTTACTTAGTCTTCGTCACAATCTAGATTGAGTAGTAGAGGTACCAGGCGGCGTAGGCCGGCTAGACCCCTTGATTCGCCAATGTTTGTTGGCTATTAACTCAATAGGTACCCCCTGCATTTATCCCAAGTAATACAGGCGGTCATCTGACTCAGATGTCAACTGCTACCACTGGTTTGGTTAGTGATAGAGTTATCCTTGTCTCAAAAACGGCTACGTGGTTGCCCTTGGGGACAGTCGTATAGGTGCCGTGTAATTAGTTTATAGAACAATGTTCCACCCAAAAGGGAGCTGCTCTCTGCGACGAATTTCATCCGGAGGGATGCCGTCGGACGCCTGCTATGATGTTGGGACAGGTCGTATTAGTTTTGTAGATTTGATCAGTTGGCTTGGCGCCTGGTCTGATCATTCGGCCGGTGGCCTTGGTACGTTCTTGGTGAACGTAGGTGCTAAGTAAAAGAAGGGTAGCCGCCTGTTAGGCACAGGGTCGGCCAGGCCCTAATCTTTTTAGCTAAGTGTTTGAGTAAAATACTCAATGGAGAGTAGCCGACTGTAAAGGAACAGACGGCATGCCCCTCAGAAGATAGAGTGAAAAAACTCAATGGAGAGTAGCCGACTGTAAAGGTACAGACGGCATGCCCCTCGTAATACAATTAAATAGTAAGTGCAAACTTTATTAAGTAGCTCTTTACTTTACATCTCTCAGAAGAAATATTTTTTAAGGTTATCTACATTCCAAGTTCGAGGCAACGGTTGTCCGTCTGGTGTTTCCAGACGGTAGGTACCGTCCCTGACTTCCTCATAGATTCGGTAGGGTCCTTCCCAGTTTGGAGTTAGTTTGCCAGACTCATTAGCCCTACCTACTGCTTCCATTTTTCTAAGTACAAAGTCCCCTACTTTGAGTGGACGCCTGTGTACTTTTTTGTTGTATGATCTAGTCATTCTCAGGCGATAGATCTCATGGCGCAAAACAACATGGCCCTCTTTTCAGGAAGTGAGTCTAATGCCAGGCGCATGGCTTCCCAGTTTGCCTCTTCGTCATATAGCATTACTCGAAGAGTCGGCTCGTAGTGTTCTATTGGAAGAACAGCTTCCGCACCATAAGTTAGGAGGAATGGAGTTTCTCCAGTCGCCCCTTTTTCAGTCGTCCCAATGGCCCAGAGAACATGTGGTAGTTCATCCGCCCATAGGCCGCCTGCTCGTTCAATCTTTTTCTTGAGACCGTCTGAGATGATTTTATTAAAGGCTTCTACCTGGCCGTTTGCTTGTGGACGGCCGACAGATTCAAAGTAGTGGGCAATTCCTTGGTCTCCCAACCAGCTTTTGAGAACAGGCGTCTCAAATTGGGGACCATTATCAAAAACCATAGACATGGGAACCCCGAACCGAGTGATGACGTTTTTCTAAATGAATGAAATTACATCTTTCGTCTTGATTCCCTTTACAGCCTCCGCCTCTACCCATTTAGTGAAGTAGTCAACGGCAACAAGTATATACCTTCTGCCGCCTGTAGCAGGCGTATATGGACCCAGAATGTCCATGCCCCACTT
This sequence comes from Chenopodium quinoa, assembly GCF_001683475.1. Lineage (NCBI taxonomy): Eukaryota > Viridiplantae > Streptophyta > Magnoliopsida > Caryophyllales > Amaranthaceae > Chenopodium > Chenopodium quinoa. The sequence goes on from NW_018745130.1 coordinate 137,929, forward strand.
AGCAAACGGTAGTGGGCTGTGAATGGTAGTGAGGTCAGTAGCCGGACGGTGAATTAATTTGCCAAACCTTTGGCACTTGTCACATTTTTTCACCATCTCCATTGCATCTGCTTCCAAAGTAGGCCAAAAGTAGCCCTGCCGCCTTGCCCTTTGAGCAAGCATCCTACCACCTATATGGGAAGCACAGAAACCAGAGTGAAGATCATCTAGTATCTCTCGTCCCTTTTCAGGAGTAACACACTTTAAGAAGGGTTGAAGGTATTCCCTCTTGTGAAGTTCTCCCTGTATCATTTCAAAACAGGAGGCTCGTTTTTTCAGTGCTGCCGCCTGTTGAGGATCATCCGGCAGTGTACCGTTTGTCAGATATGCCCTGATTGAATCCATCCAGGTTGAGCTTCTGTCTAGGATTCCAATAGGGTTTTCCTCGATGCTTCTCTTCTCCATTACTTCCCAAAAAAACAGTTCGAGGAGTATCGGAGGAGGCGGATGATGCTAATTTTGACAGTGCATCTGCCTGGTTGTTTTCTGATCTCGGCACTTGGATTAGATGGAAATCCTCAAGGGAGCCGACTGCTTGTCGGACCGCCTGTAAATACTTGATCATGGCCGGATGGGTTGCTTCGTATTCGCCATTGTACTGACTCACTATCAATTGTGAATCAGAACAGGCGTCTATTTTTCTTGCCCCTGCCGCCTTGCACATGCGGATCCCGGCTAGTAAAGCTTCATATTCTGCCTCATTGTTTGAAGCCTGAAAACTGAAGCGTAGAGCATACTCGAACCTGTCGCCCTCTGGAGATTGACATACGACGCCTGCTCCACAACCATTTGAAGTAGAGCTTCCGTCCACATATACCTTCCAGACTTGGTCTGGAACTTGAGAGTCAGGAGGACGAGTCATCTCTACAATAAAGTCAGCAAAGGCTTGCCCCTTCACTGCTTTTCTAGGCTCGAAAGTAACTTCGAGGCTCTGTATTTCTATGGCCCATTTGATCATTCGTCCTGACGACTCCATGATGGTAAGGGGCCGCTTGATTGGTTGGTCGGTATACACGACGACTGCATGTGCCAAAAAGTAGGGCTTCAATTTTTTAACAGCCATGAAGAGTGCAAGACCAAATTTCTCCACTAGGGGATACCTCAACTCGGCATTTTTCAGTACGTGACTAACAAAGTAGACCGGGAGCTGACAGCCGTCCCTTTCAGCAAGGAGCACAGCGCTTAACGCATGATCAGAGACGGCCAGGTACATGTAGAGATCCTCTTTGGGCAAAGGGCTGACCAGCCTCGGCAAGGAATGCAAGTGAACCTTTAATTTCTGGAAGGCGGCCTCAGCATCCGGCCCCCATTCGAACCTTGCCTTTTTCTTAATTGCCTGGAAAAAGTATAGGCATTTGTCGCCTAATCGGCTTAGGAATCTCCCCAAGGCCGCCAGACAACCTGTTAACTTCTGAACCTCTCGGACGGTACAAGGCGACTGCATGTCAATGACCGCCTGCACCTTCTCAGGGTTCGCTTCTATTCCTCTCTGATTGATAAGGAATCCGAGAAATTTCCCAGACTCAACTCCAAATACACATTTCTTGGGATTGAGCATGACATGGTGCCGCCTGAGTGTGGCGAAAGTTTCTCGGAGGTCCGACAGATGATCTTTCTGAAGTTTAGTCTTGACAATCATATCATCAATATATGCCTCGACGTTTCTCCCAATCTGATCAAAGAACACTGTGTTTATCATTCGTTGGAAGGTAGCCGGGGCATTCTTAAGACCAAACGGCATGACCGTGTAACAGTATAACCCCTGATCAGTGACGAAGGCCGTCTTCTCCTGATCTTTCTTCCATAAGGGAATTTGATGGAAACCAGAATAGGCGTCCATGAAACTCATCAAGGCATGGCCGGCTGTTGAGTCAACCAGGTTATCAATTTTAGGCAGAGGGTAACTGTCTTTGGGGCACGCCTTGTTTAAGTCTGTGTAGTCTACACACATTCGCCAGGTGCCATTCGGCTTTTTAACAAGCACCACATTTGCAACCCAGTCTGGGAAGTAACATTGCCGAATGAACCCTGCATCAAGTAATTTTTTGACTTCGGCGGCTGCCGCCTGACTTCTTTCTTCACCATGGTTCCGCTTCTTTTGCCGTACCGGCTTCTTTTTCGGATCCACAGCGAGTTTATGTACTGCTAGATCAGGACTAATGCCTGGCATTTCATGGACTTCAAATGCAAAGATGTCTTTGTATTCTTTCAACAGGTTGTGAAAGTCGTCACCAAGGTTTCTTAGAGCAGTCGTCCCAACTTTGACTGTTCGGTCAGGACGTGAGTCGTCTAATATCAGGTCCGCATGCTCACCAGCCGGCTGAGGGCGGAACTCATCCGGCCGCTCCTCTGCCAATGATTGCTATTTTCTTGCTTTTCTTTCGGACTCTGTCTGGGACGCCTTTCTCTTTTTGTCGCCTGTTTCTTGAACAGGCGCACTCTCCTTGACATTGTCAAGGTCTGTTTTTTCTCCACTTGACCCAGTGGCCATAACAGTGGGCTTGACATCCGAGAGATAGCACTCTCGGGCCATCCTCTGATCTCCCCTTAGGGAGCCGACTGTTCCATTATCCCTCACAAACTTAAGCAGCATAAGAGACGGGATTATAACAGCCTTGGAATTATTCAGGGTTGGTCGACCCAGAATCATGTTGTAGGCCGAGAGTTCCTCTACTACTAGGAACCGGACTACCATGTGTCGTCCTTCCCCTTTTTCGCCCAGGCGAACGGGTAAATCTACTCGTCCCAGTGGGTGGACGACTCCTCCTCCAAACCCTATTAAAGGGTGGGAGGCCGGATGTATGCAGTCCGTCTGATATTTTAGTTTTGACAGACATTTGCTGCTGATGAGATCTGAGGAGCTCCCGGTATCTATGAGGATTCGGCCAACTCTCTGGTTGACCACTTTACATTCAATAACGAGAGGGTCGTCATGCGGCCCCCTTATTCCTCCTAGATCCTCTTCAGTGATGACAATCTCAGGAAATGTATATTTGGACGGCCGTTCTTGGTGAACGGAATTTACATCTAACCGCCTTATATTATCTTTGTTGCCCCTAATAGTGGGGCCGCCTCCTGAGAAGCCGCCTGCAATGGTGTAGACGACTGCATCATCTGTATCGGAACTGTCGGCCTGTTGATTCTTTTTGGCCGACTGCTTTTTTGAGGAGGTGTTCCCCGTAGATTTCTTGACATAATTGTCAAGATCACCTTGCTCAGCCAAGCGGTCTAGGTACCGCATGAGACTGATACAGTCATTGGTGTGATGACCAACGTCATCATGATAAGCACATATTTTGTCTTGGTTCCGGTTGCTTGCAGAACCCTTCATGGGGAGCGGCTTCTCAATTGAGAACCGTCCCTTTATTTCTTTTAGGATAAACTGGTTATCCTTGTTAAACACATACTTTGGGGAGTATGGTTTGAATTCTTTTTTCTTTTTCTGAGCCGGCTGTTTAGAGGAATCAGCCGCCCAGACCTCTTTTCTTTTCTCATCTTTGTTGGACGACTGTTCTGTCGTCCCTCTCTTTTGTCGAACCTCTTCCCGTCCGACTGTTTTATCGTACACAGATCAGTTGCCTGTATATAGGCTTCTGCTTCAATCAAGGCCTCTTGAAGAGTCGCCACCCTTTTTCGAACTAAATCAAATTTGAAGGTAGACCCGTCTTTGAGACCTCTAAAAAAGTCAGTATAAGCTACCTCATCCGGTAACCCTTGAATCTGTATTCTCATCAGGTTAAACCGCCTGATGTAAGAACGAAGCCCCTCCTTCTCGCCCTGCTGAATTGTTCCCAAATCAAGGGTCGTTTTCTTCGCAGGGATGTTCATGGCGAAGTTGGAGGAAAATAAGTAAGCAAGCGTCCTGAAGCTATTAACACAACCAGTCGGCAGGTTGTCGAACCATCGCTGTGCGATTCCTTTGAGAGTCGCTGGGAAACACTTGCACCAGGTGGGATCATCCAACCCTTGAAGGTACATCAGGTTGGTGAATGCCATCAGATGGTCTTCTGGGTTAGTAGTGCCGTCATAGGCGCCTACTAGTACATTTTTCACTTTGGCCGGCTGAACGGCTTCAGTAATTTCCTTGGAGAAGGCCGACGGCTGTTCACCAAGTCTAAGCAACCGTAGCTGCCAGTCCATACGTTGGACGTTTTTTGCTGTAGGTCCACCAAATGGAGGTGGCTGCATAAAATACTGTTGTTGCGGCACAAATGGTAAGTTTGGTACCGCCTGGGCACTATAAAAGTCGGACTGACGGGAGGTGCCGCCTGACTGTCTCTCATGGTACGACTGAGTATGCCTCATCGAGGCATTTCGCAAACTGTCTTGAAAGTTTAAAGTAGAAGCCGACTCTGACAATCGGTCACTCTTCTTCTGCTCTAGCAGTAGCCGAGCATCTGTGAATGTTTGCTTCGACCCGTCCGCCTGAATATGACGAACCAGTTTCCTATTTCCTGTAGGATAACGGAGTTTTGTGAAATCAAGAGCAGGTGGCTCCCGCTTCTTGGATTTAGGATGAGGAGTCGCCTCTCGCCCTTGAACTGGCTTCCTCTTCAGTGAAGTGGAAGGTTTCTTGGCCGACTGCTCTTTGACTGAAGCAGGCGGTTTTTTGTTGATCAACTCTTGAATCTCTCCCTTGAAGTCCCTCATGAAGGTCATGAGTTCGTTCCTTGTGATGGGAGCAGACCCATCAGTCGGCTGTTGCCGAGCAAGCGGTGCGCCTGCTGGCTCGCTTCCTGTTTGAAGATGCTCCCGTTCCCTCCTTTCGGTATGACGGGTACGTCGGGCCCTTAGGGTCCCGTCTGGAGCTGTATGAGTTTCAACTTCAAATTCACTTTCGGTATCATGGTCCGACTGAACTTGAGGGTCGTCTAGGGGACGCCTCTCTTCTGGAGTCGGTACAGACTTGGATGCCATCTCTGAAGTACTCTCCCCACAGACGGCGCCAAATGTTTCGGGGTTTTCTGATGTCCTGCGGGAGAGTTACAATTCCGAGACTGGAACCGGACGCCTGTACCTGCAAAATAACGGAGACTCCTGAGAGCTCCGCCTCCAACGGTCAAGTTAGTACCTGATTAAGGAGTAATTAATACGGAAATTAAAGCAATAAGATCTCTCTAGGTGAGAGTGCTTAGTGTTAGTAATCTGCGTCGTTAGCGAGATTAGCCGGTTGTTGGTGTTCCGTAATATCTCTGTTCTTCTCTGCTTGATTTCTTGATTTCTCGATTCCCTAACTAATGAGGATTAATTAAGTATTTATAGCCTTGAGAAGCGTGCCACTCTCTAGGTTTAAGGTAAACCTAGGGCTGATCGGGCCTCTAGACTGGATTGGGCCTTGATGGCCGGTTTTCCCATTTGGCATGGGTGGACACGTGGCGTGCCTTGATTGGTCCGTAGAGGACGTATCTGTGATTGACACGTGGCAGGCTCCTATCGGCCTTCGTGAAGGACCCGTGGCGGAACCTGGTTGGTCCACTTGTCAGACGGTGATTGGTGGATAAAAATCCCCTAATCACATTCTACACAACAAATTGATTAAATGAAAGTCAAACACATTCATAAAAATCTTTTTGAATTAAGTGAAAGTCAAACACATTAAAACAAAGATATTTTAATCAAATGAAAGTGAAATGAATTCTTCAAAGCTAATTGAACCAAATGAAGTCAAACACATTCAAACAAAGCTAATTAAATCAAATGAAAGTGAAATGCATTCTACACAGCAAATTGAATTAAATGCAAGTCAAACACATTCATAAAAAGCTTTTTGAATTAAGTGAAAGTCAAACACATTAAAACAATGCTTTTTTAATCATTTGAAAGTAAAATAAATTCTACAAAGCTAAATGAATCAAATGAAAGCCAAACACATTCAAACAAAGCTTTATGAATCAAACGAAAGTCAAACATATTTAAACAAAACTACTTGAATCAAATGAAAAAGTCAAATGCAATCTTCATAGCTAATTGAACCAAACGAAAGTCAAACATATTCAAACAAAGCTTTTTGAATCAAGTAACAGTCAAACACATTAAAACAAAGCTATTTGAATCAAATGAAAGTGAAATACATTCTACAATGCTATTAAAATGAAAGTCAAACACATTCAAATACAGCTTTTAATTCAAATGAAAGACAAATGCATTCAACAATGCTAATTGAATGAAATGAAAGTCAAACACATTTAGGAAAAGCTATTTAAATCAAATAAAAGTCAAATACATTTAAATAAAGCTTTTTAAATCAAATGAAAGTCAAACACATTCAAACAAAGTTATTTAAATCAAATGAAAGTGAAACGCATTCTACAAAGCTAATTGAATAAAATGAAGGCAAACGCATTCAAAAAAAGCTATTTAAGTCAAATGAAATTGAAATGCATTCTACAAAGCTAATTGAATCAAATGAAAGTCAAACACATTCTAACAAAGCTTTTTGAATCAAATGAAATTGAAATGCATTCTACAAAGCTAATTGAATCAAATGAAAGTGAAACACAATCAAACCCAGCTTTTTGAATCAAATGAAAGTTAAACACATTCAAACAAAGCTATTTCAATCAAATGAAAGTGAAATGCATTCTACAAAGCTAATTGAATCAAATGAAAGTCAAACACGTTCAAATAAAGCTTTTGGTTCAAATAAAAGGCAAATGCATTCAATAATGCTAATTGAACCAAATGAAAGTCAAACACATTCAAAAAAGATTTTTAAATCAAATGAAAGTCAAACACATTCAAACAAAGCAATTAAAATCAAATGAAAGTAAAATGCAATTCAAACAAAGCTATTTTAAATCAAATGAAAGTGAAATGAATTCTACAAAGCTAATTGAATCAAATGAAAGTCAAATGCATTCAACAAAGCTTATTAAATCGAATGAAAGTCAAATGCATTCAATAATGCTTATTGTATCAAATGAAAGTCAAATGCATTTTTCAAAGCAAATTCAATCAAATGAAAGTCAAACACATTCAAACAAAGATTTTGAATCAAATAAAAGTCAAATGAACTCTTCAAAGCTAATTGAACCAAATGAAAGTCAAACACATTCAAACAAAGCATTATTAATCAAATGAAAGTCAAATGAATTCTTCATAGCTAATTGATTAAAATTAAAGTCAAATACATTGAAACAAAGCTTTCTAAATCAAGAGAAAGTGAAACTCATTAAAACAAAGCTATTTGAATCAAATGAAAGTGAAATACATTCTACAATGCTAATTAAATCATATGAAAGTCAAACACATTTAAACAAAACTTTTTGAATCAAATGAAAGTCAAATGCATTCAACAAAACTTACTAAATCAAATGCAAGTGAAACACATTTAAAAAAGCTTTTTAAATCAAATAAAAGTCAAACACATTCAAACAAAGCTTTTTAAATCAAATGAAAGTCAAACACATTCAAACAAAGCTATTAAATTCAAATAAAAGTGAAATGCAATTTACAAAGCTAATTGAATAAAATTAAGGCAAACACGTTCAAAGAAAGCTATTTAAATCAAATGAAAGTGAAATGCATTCTACAAAGCTTATTGAATCAAATGAAGTAGTCAAACACATTCAAACAAAGGTATTTAAATTAATTGAAAGTGAAATGCATTCTACAAAGCAAATTGAATCAAATTAAAGTCAAAAACATTTAAAAAAAAGCTATTAAAATCAAATGAAAGTGAAATGCAATTTACAAAGCTAATTGAATAAAATGAAGGCAAACACATTCAAACAAAGCTATTAAAATAATATGAAAGTGAAATGCATTCTACACAGCAAATTGATTAAATGAAAGTGAAACACATTCATAAAAATCTTTTTGAATTAAGTGAAAGTCAAACACATTAAAACAAAGATATTTTAATCAAATGAAAGTGAAATGAATTCTTCAAAGCTAATTGAACCAAATGAAGTCAAACACATTCAAACAAAGCTAATTAAATCAAATGAAAGTGAAATGCATTCTACACAGCAAATTGAATTAAATGCAAGTCAAACACATTCATAAAAAGCTTTTTGAATTAAGTGAAAGTCAAACACATTAAAACAATGCTTTTTTAATCATTTGAAAGTAAAATGAATTCTACAAAGCTAAATGAATCAAATGAAAGCCAAACACATTCAAACAAAGCTTTATGAATCAAACGAAAGTCAAACATATTTAAACAAAACTACTTGAATCAAATGAAAAAGTCAAATGCAATCTTCATAGCTAATTGAACCAAACGAAAGTTAAACATATTCAAACAAAGCTTTTTGAATCAAGTAACAGTCAAACACATTAAAACAAAGCTATTTGAATCAAATGAAAGTGAAATACATTCTACAATGCTATTAAAATGAAAGTCAAACACATTCAAATACAGCTTTTAATTCAATTGAAAGACAAATGCATTCAACAATGCTAATTGAATGAAATGAAAGTCAAACACATTTAGGAAAAGCTATTTAAATCAAATAAAAGTCAAATACATTTAAATAAAGCTTTTTAAATCAAATGAAAGTCAAACACATTCAAACAAAGTTATTTAAATCAAATGAAAGTGAAACGCATTCTACAAAGCTAATTGAATAAAATGAAGGCAAACGCATTCAAACAAAGCTATTTAAATCAAATGAAATTGAAATGCATTCTACAAAGCTAATTGAATCAAATGAAAGTCAAACACATTCTAACAAAGCTTTTTGAATCAAATGAAATTGAAATGCATTCTACAAAGCTAATTGAATCAAATGAAAGTGAAACACAATCAAACCCAGCTTTTTGAATCAAATGAAAGTTAAACACATTCAAACAAAGCTATTTCAATCAAATGAAAGTGAAATGCATTCTACAAAGCTAATTGAATCAAATGAAAGTCAAACACGTTCAAATAAAGCTTTTGATTCAAATAAAAGGCAAATGCATTCAATAATGCTAATTGAACCAAATGAAAGTCAAACACATTCAAAAAAGCTTTTTAAATCAAATGAAAGTCAAACACATTCAAACAAAGCAATTAAAATCAAATGAAAGTAAAATGCAATTCAAACAAAGCTATTTTAAATCAAATGAAAGTGAAATGTATTCTACAAAGCTAATTGAATCAAATGAAAGTCAAATGCATTCAACAAAGCTTATTAAATCGAGTGAAAGTCAAATGGATTCAATAATGCTTATTGTATCAAATGAAAGTCAAATGTATTTTTCAAAGCAAATTCAATCAAATGAAAGTCAAACACATTCAAACAATGATTTTGAATCAAATAAAAGTCAAATGAACTCTTCAAAGCTAATTGAACCAAATGAAAGTCAAACACATTCAAACAAAGCATTATTAATCAAATGAAAGTTAAATGAATTCTTCATAGCTAATTGATTAAAATTAAAGTCAAATACATTCAAACAAAGCTTTATAAATCAAGAGAAAGTGAAACTCATTAAAACAAAGGTATTTGAATAAAATGAAAGTGAAATACATTCTACAATGCTAATTAAATCATATGAAAGTCAAACACATTCAAACATAACTTTTTGAATCAAATGAAAGTCAAATGCATTCAACAAAACTTACTAAATAAAATGCAAGTGAAACACATTTAAAAAATCTTTTTAAATCAAACAAAAGTCAAACACATTCAAACAAAGCTTTTTAAATCAAATGAAAGTCAAACACATTCAAACAAAGCTATTAAATTCAAATAAAAGTGAAATGCAATTTACAAAGCTAATTGAATAAAATTAAGGCAAACACGTTCAAAGAAAGCTATTTAAATCAAATGAAAGTGAAATGCATTCTACAAAGCTTATTGAATCAAATGAAGTAGTCAAACACATTCAAACAAAGGTATTTAAATCAATTGAAAGTGAAATGCATTCTACAAAGCAAATTGAATCAAATTAAAGTCAAACACATTAAAAAAAAGCTATTAAAATCAAATGAAAGTGAAATGCATTCTACACAGCAAATTGAATTAAATGAAAGTCAAACACATTCATAAAAAGCTTTTTGAATTAAGTGAAAGCCAAACACATTAAAACAATGCTATTTTAATCATTTGAAAGTAAAATGAATCAAATGAAAGCCAAACACATTCAAACAAAGCTTTATGAATCAAACGAAAGTCAAACATATTTAAACAAAACTATTTGAGTCAAATGAAAAAGTCAAATGCAATCTTCATAGCTAATTGAATCAAATAAAAGTCAAACATATTCAAACAAAGCTTTTTGAATCAAGTAACAGTTAAACACATTAAAACAAAGCTATTTGAATCAAATGAAAGTGAAATACATTCTACAATGCTATTAAAATGAAAGTCAAACACATTCAAATACAGCTTTTAATTCAAATGAAAGACAAATGCATTCAACAATGCTAATTGAATGAAATGAAAGTCAAACACTTTTAGGAAAAGCTATTTAAATCAAATAAAAGTCAAATACATTTAAATAAAGCTTTTTAAATCAAATGAAAGTCAAACAAAGTTATTTAAATAAAATGAAAGTGAAACGCATTCTACAAAGCTAATTGAATCAAATGAAAGTCAAACACATTCAAACAAAGCTTTTTGAATCAAATGAAATTGAAATGCATTCTACAAAGCTAATTGAATCAAATGAAAGTCAAACACATTCAAACAAAGCTTTTTGAATCAAATGAAAGTCAAGTGCATTTTTCATAGCTAATTCAATCAAATATAAAAGTCAAACACATTCAAACAAAGCTTTTGAGTCAAATAGAAGAGAAATGAATTATTCAAAGCTAATTGAATCAAAAGAAAGTCAAACACATTCAAAAAAAGCATTATGAATCAAATAAAAGTCAAACACATTCAAACAAAACTATTTGAATCAAATGAAAGTCAAACACATTCAATCAAAGCTTTATGAATTAAATGAAAGTCAAACATTTCAAACAAAACTATTTGAATCAAATGAAAGTCAAATGCATTCTTCATAGCTAACTGAATCAAATGAAAGTCAAACACATTTAAACAAAGCTTTTTGAATCAAATGAAATTGAAATGCATTCTACAAAGCTAATTGAATCAAATGAAAGTGAAACACATTCAAACCCAGCTTTTTGAATCAAATGAAAGTTAAACACATTCAAACAAAGTTATTTCAATCAAATGAAAGTGAAATGCATTCTACAAAACTAATTGAATCAAATGAAAGTCAAACACGTTCAAATAAAGTTTTTGATTTAAATAAAAGGCAAATGCATTCAATAATGCTAATTGAACCAAATGAAAGTCAAACACATTCAAAAAAGCTTTTTAAATCAAATGAAAGTCAAACACATTCAAACAAAGCAATTAAAATAAAATGAAAGTAAAATGCAATTCAAACAAAGCTATTTTAAATCAAATGAAAGTCAAATGCATTCTTCAAAGCTAATTGATCCAAATGAAAGTCAAACACATTCAAACAAAGCTTTTTGAATCAAATGAAAGTCAAATGCAGTCTTCAAAGCTAATTGATCCAAATGAAAGTCAAACACAATCAAACAAAACTTTTTGAATCAAATGAAAGTCAAATGCATTCTTCAAAGGTAATTGAATCAAATGAAAGTCAAACACATTCCAACGAAACTTTTCGAATCAAATGAAAGTCAAATGCATTCTTAAAAGCTAATTGAATCGAATGAAAGTCAAACACATTCAAACAAAAATTTTTGAATCAAATGAAATTTAAATGCATTTTTCAAAGCTAATTGAATCAAATAAAAGTCTAACACATTTAAACAAAGATTTTTGAACCAAATGAAAGTTAAATGCATTCTTAAAAGCTAATTAGATCGAATGAAAATCAAACACATTCAAACAAAGCTTTTTGAGTCAAATGAAAGTAAAATGCATTCTTCAAACCTAATTTAATCAAATGAAAGTCAATCACATTCAAACAAAACTTTTCTAATCAAATGAAAGTCAATTGCATTCTTTAAAGCTAATTGAAACAAATGAAAGTCAAACACATTCAAACAAAGCTTTTTGAATCAAATGAAAGTCTAATGCATACTTCAAAGGTAATTGATCCAAATGAAAGTCAAATACATTCAAACAATACTTTTTAAATCAAATGAAAGTCAAATGCATTATTCAAAGCTAATTGAATATAATGAAAGTCAAACACATTCAAACAAAGCTTTTTGAATCAAATGAAATTAAAATGCATTCTTTAAAGCTAATTGAATAAAATGAAAGTCATACAAATTCAAACAAAGTTTTTTGAACCAAATGAAAGTTAAATGCATTCTTCAAAGCTAATTGAAAATAATGAAAGTAAAAAACATTCAAACAAACCTTCTTGAATCAAATGAAAGTCAAATGCATTCAACAAAGCTTATTAAATCGAATGAAAGTCAAATGCATTCAATAATGCTTATTGTATCAAATGAAAGTCAAATGCATTTTTCAAAGCAAATTCAATCAAATGAAAGTCAAACACATTCAAACAAAGATTTTGAATCAAATAAAAGTCAAATGAACTCTTCAAAGCTAATTGAACCAAATGAAAGTCAAACACATTCAAACAAAGCATTATTAATCAAATGAAAGTCAAATGAATTCTTCATAGCTAATTGATTAAAATTAAAGTCAAATACATTCAAACAAAGCTTTATAAATCAAGAGAAAGTGAAACTCATTAAAACAAAGCTATTTGAATCAAATGAAAGTGAAATACATTCTACAATGCTAATTAAATCATATGAAAGTCAAACACATTCAAACAAAACTTTTTGAATCAAATGAAAGTCAAATGCATTCAACAAAACTTACTAAATCAAATGCAAGTGAAACACATTTAAAAAAGCTTTTTAAATCAAATAAAAGTCAAACACATTCAAACAAAGCTTTTTAAATCAAATGAAAGTCAAACACATTCAAACAAAGCTATTAAATTCAAATAAAAGTGAAATGCAATTTACAAAGCTAATTGAATAAAATTAAGGCAAACACGTTCAAAGAAAGCTATTTAAATCAAATGAAAGTGAAATGCATTCTACAAAGCTTATTGAATCAAATGAAGTAGTCAAACACATTCAAACAAAGGTATTTAAATCAATTGAAAGTGAAATGCATTCTACAAAGCAAATTGAATCAAATTAAAGTCAAACACTTAAAAAAAAAGCTATTAAAATCAAATGAAAGTGAAATGCAGTCGACACAGCAAATTAAATTAAATGAAAGTCAAACACATTCATAAAAATCTTTTTGAATTAAGTGAAAGTTAAACACATTAAAACAAAGCTATTTTAATCAAATGAAAGTGAAATGAATTCTTCAAAGCTAATTGAACCAAATGAAGTCAAACACATTCAAACAAAGCTTTTTGAATCAAATGAAAGTCAAGTGCATTTTTCATAGCTAATTCAATCAAATATAAAAGTCAAACACATTCAAACAAAGCTTTTTGAATTAAGTGAAAGTCAAACACATTAAAACAATGCTATTTTAATCATTTGAAAGTAAAATGAATTGTACAAAGCTAAATGAATCAAATGAAAGCCAAACACATTCAAACAAAGCTTTATGAATTAAACGAAAGTCAAACATATTTAAACAAAACTATTTGAGTCAAATGAAAAAGTCAAATGCAATCTTCATAGCTAATTGAATCAAATAAAAGTCAAACATATTCAAACAAAGCTTTTTGAATCAAGTAACAATCAAACACATTAAAACTAAGCTATTTGAATCAAATGAAAGTGAAAAACATTCTACAATGCTATTAAAATGAAAGTCAAACACATTCAAATACAGCTTTTAATTCAAATGAAAGACAAATGCATTCAACAATGCTAATTGAATGAAATGAAAGTCAAACACTTTTAGGGAAAGCTATTTAAATCAAATAAAAGTCAAATACATTTAAATAAAGCTTTTTAAATCAAATGAAAGTCAAACAAAGTTATTTAAATCAAATGAAAGTGAAACGCATTCTACAAAGCTAATTGAATAAAATGAAGGCAAACGCATTCAAACAAAGCTATTTAAATCAAATGAAATTGAAATGCATTCTACAAAGCTAATTGAATCAAATGAAAGTCAAACACATTCAAACAAAGCTTTTTGAATCAAATGAAATTGAAATGCATTCTACAAAGCTAATTGAATCAAATGAAAGTCAAACACATTCAAACAAAGCTTTTTGAATCAAATGAAAGTCAAGTGCATTTTTCATAGCTAATTCAATCAAATATAAAAGTCAAACACATTCAAACAAAGCTTTTGAGTCAAATAGAAGTGAAATGAATTATTCAAAGCTAATTGAATCAAAAGAAAGTCAAACACATTCAAAAAAAGCATTATAAATCAAATAAAAGTCAAACACATTCAAACAAAACTATTTGAATCAAATGAAAGTCAAACACATTCAATCAAAGCTTTATGAATTAAATGAAAGTCAAACATTTTCAAATAAAACTATTTGAATCAAATGAAACTCAAATGCATTCTTCATAGCTAACTGAATCAAATGAAAGTCAAACACATTCAAACAAAGCTTTTTGAATCAAATGAAGTTGAAATGCATTCTACAAAGCTAATTGAATCAAATGAAAGTGAAACACATTCAAACCCAGCTTTTTGAATCAAATGAAAGTTAAACACATTCAAACAAAGCTATTTCAATCAAATGAAAGTGAAATGCATTCTACAAAGCTAATTGAATCAATTGAAAGTCAAACACGTTCAAATAAAGATTTTGATTCAAATAAAAGGCAAATGCATTCAATAATGCTAATTGAACCAAATGAAAGTCAAACACATTCAAAAAAGCTTTTTAAATCAAACGAAAGTCAAACACATTCAAACAAAGCAATTAAAATCAAATGAAAGTAAAATGCAATTCAAACAAAGCTATTTTAAATCAAATGAAAGTGAAATGAATTCTACAAAGCTAATTGAATCAAATGAAAGTCAAATGCATTCAACAAAGCTTATTAAATCGAATGAAAGTCAAATGCATTCAATAATGCTTATTGTATCAAATGAAAGTCAAATGCATTTTTCAAAGCAAATTCAGTCAAATGAAAGTCAAACATGTTTCGGGGTTTTCTGATGTCCTGCGGGAGAGTTACAATTCCGAGACTGGAACCGGACGCCTGTACCTGCAAAACAATGGAGACTCCTGGTGGTGGGAGCTCCGCCTCCAACGGTCAAGTTAGTACTTGATTAAGGAGTAATTAATGCGGAAATTAAAGTGATTGGGTCTCTCTAGGTGAGAGTGTTTGATGTGAGTTTTAGCGTAATCTGCTTTGTTAGCGTGATCAAGATGTTATCTCTGTAATTAATGTGTAATTCCCTTAATGAGGATTAAGGGAGGTATTTATAACCTTAGGAAACGTGCCAATCCTAGGTTTAGGTTAACCTAGGGCTGATGGGGCTTCCCTCGGAAGTTGGGCCTGGGTGGCCGGTTTCCCAGGTGTCATGGGAAGGACACATGTCGTGTCGTAATTGGTCCAAGGTGGACGGATCATTGCTTGACACGTGGCAAGCTCCTATTGGCCCATGTGACGGACACATGGCGGAACCTGATTGATCCACTTGTCAGATGGTGATTGGTGGGAGCAAAATCCCCTAATCATTTGCCCCTCACAGGTGGCACGTGACTGGTCACGTGTTACCTGTGACAGGTGTCGAACTGTAACAGGCGACGGCCTGCTACAGGTGTCACTCGGCGAAGGGCCGAGAGATTCTCACGCCCAAATTTTGAATTCTGGAAGTGACCCTTCGCCTTCTCACTTCGCCTATATAAAGGAGTGTTGACTTGGGTCATTTTCACACTTGAGAACTTTGTGTTAGAACATTCGGACCCCTGAACTTGCTCTGACATTTTGGACCTTTTCTTCCTACCGCTTGTTCTAACAAGCCGACTGCACAGGATTTTCAGCACTTCATCAATCGTCACTCGTTCAGGTAACTGTCGGTTCTCTTACTCTTAATTTTATTTTTATTTTTTGAAATGGCACCACGGAAGCACACGACACGACCTAGGTTAGTGATCAGCCGGTCACCGAGGACGGCTGAATCTAGGACTAAGAGTGCCGCCTGCCCTTTTCCGGACCCATCTTTGCCCTTTATACAAAGTCCGACTGTATATGTGTCTATGCGGAGCATGATGGCCAGAACAAAAAAGACTGCTAGGATCTCAAATTCAGACGGCTCCTCCCACAGGGTGCCGATTAGTGAAACATCTGACCAGGCGCCAGATGTGGAAGTAAAACAAAGCGGCCTGAAAGCCGACAATTCTGAGGGAGGAGTCATAGTGACCTCTTCCCATTTTACAGTTAACAACTCTGCTCCTTTTCAAGGAGAGGAGGCGGGCCCCTCCGGGAGAGGGGAGGAGTTGTCCTCTTCGGACTCGTCAGAGGACGATTCCGAGTCTAGCTCTTCTGGCCATGCTTCTCTGGACACAGGAGAGAAAAAACAGTCGCCTGCAAGAGGCGAGGCTTTCTCACGCAGTTGAGAAGGGGGACAATTGGGCGGAGCCATCCGCCTCTTACCGAGAGAAAAATACCCCCTACTACTGCACGGTACCTCGGGGCCGGATCACGGCCATGCAAGAGAAAGTGGAGAGCTTTATCGCAAACCACACAATGGGCCCCGGCTTTTTAGTGTTTGTGCCGGATCCAGAAGACACAGTCGTCTGGCCGGCTGGTACCAGTTATGATAGCGCCTGTTTTGGCTGCTACGAGGCGGCCATTAAGGCTGGGCTGCGCTTCCCATTACATCCAGCTGTTCAGCGGATCTTGGATGGGTATGAGTTGGGGTTATGGCAGTTAGCCCCGAACTCCTGGGTCAACGTACTCGGCTATGTTGCCAGGTGCGAACTGCACGGGGTGGAGCCGAGCTTCGAGGCTTTCGCCCACATGAACTACCTCAGCCAGACCCCTAAGGCAGGCGGTACCGGCTGGTATCAATTGACGAGCCACAGGGGCTACCTCATGACGAGAGGTAAAGCAAACAAATGGAAGGACTGGCGGTGCACCTTCTTCATCAATGAGAGTTCAGACACAGAGCTGAACAAGCGCCTCAACAGGTGGAACAGGAAACCGGCCCTTCTTGCAAGCGGCCGCAGCATGCAGCCTGTTCCCCCCAAGGCTAAGAAAGAGATCCTGGATAAAGGACTCTTTAAAGTAGAGTCAAGGGTCGACTCTACTTCAGGGGTACGAGAGCAAGTACCCCTGCACTGCGTCCCGAGCTTCAAATGGCTCTATGACGAGTACTTTTTTGCCGCCTGTGGCCTCAGCAGTCGGTGCTCAAGAGGTAGTCGGCCTGTCGAATACTCTGTTGTTCCATACATTTCTTGTTATGACTTATTAACTTTGCTATTTGTTTTTTGCAACGGACGCTATGAGAAAAATTACCGCCTCCAAGACTGCGGCGGCCATGTTGCGGGCCTCCATCATGCAACAAGCTTCAACCGACTCCCCCAAGAAGGGGGCACCCTCGGTGGGCTTCGAACCTTTCACCCTTTTTTTGGAGTTGTGTTTATGCATATACTGACTTTTTTTCTTCTTTTTTAGACGGGTGCTCCAAGGGCTTCTTCTTCCCAACAGCCGGACCCCAAGGCCCGGAGGACGACTGTTGGGAGCTCTCCTGGTTCTGCCAGGAAACATGTGGCGGCTGAGAAACAGCCGGCCACTTCTTCTAAACTCCAACTGGGCCACCTAGAAGTATGAAGTTGTCCTTGTAAATTTTAGACTTGCTCCCTTTTTTACTAGGTCTAATCCGTTTGTTTATGCTTGATGCAGGCGGCCCTCAGGAGCCTGACTTGGTAGAGGTGGCAAAGTCTATGATCAGGGCCGTTCCTCCAGCTGAAAGGGAGGCGGTCAGGGGTGTCAGCACCCTTGACCTAGACGGGATTGCAGGGGTCCTTGCAGAGGTATACTTAGCATATTTTTGAGTATTTGAATTTCTGGATGCCTGTTTTCTTTTTTGTTTGGAAACTGACGCCTGTTCCTTTTTACTTAGGCCCTGCTCCGAGTGAACGGCCTTCGCAAGCCGCTTGACCGGAAAAACAAAGAGGTAAAGGCTGCAAAAGCCATGGCCGCCTCCAACTGTGATAAGGCAATGTTTCAAATTACCCAAAATGAAGTTCTGACCATTGATATTCTTTATTATCAGGCGCAGGCTACCGCCGCTATTCGGGCTCAGTTAGAGGCGGCCCAGAAGAGGAATGGCGAGCTGGAGGCGACCATCACCAATCTCAAGGCCGAGCTGAAACCTCTTCGCCTAAAGATGTACTCATACGAAGCCTTGGAGAAATCCTTGGCCAACGTAAAGGAACGCCTGGTGACCCAGGAGAAGAGTCTTACCCAGGAGCTCTCGGAAAAGGCCGAGCAAGAAAAGAAAGAGCTGGCCCGGGAGATGATGGAAGACTCCGCTCAAATACAGCGCATGACTTGGGGCCGCCTCTTCCCCAATGCCGACTTTGCCTCATGGGAAAAAACGTACCGCTAGTGTTCTGATACATATAATCAAGAGATCCTGGCGGCTGCTGAGGAAGAGGCGTTGGAGGAAGCGTTGGAGGAGGAGGAGCCGGTAGTGGCGCTTGTGCCACTTGGGGGTAATGCATCAAAAAAGGATGCAGCTGAAGCCGAGTCCAGCAAGAAGAGTGCTGACCAGGCGGCAGCTGCTAATATTGAAGATCCTCCCCCTTCTTAAGCTTTATGTCTTCTTTCTACGGCCTGCGTGCCGTTTGTTTTGTATTTACCCGACCAGGGGGCCGGGGCTCTGAATATTTTGCTTCAAATTTGTCTAAGTATTGAATATTCTGATATCCAATTGTTCACTATACCGACTGTTTTACATGGCCGATAGTTGCAGACAGGTACGGATAGTTAGTCACGCCGCCTATGCCCCTGGACGACTGGTTGTCTGTTTCTAGGCTAGACGATCAGTCGGCCATTTATCCAATCGGTATTCGAACTATTTTAAAGACTGGATCCTTTTTAGGCAGGCGGTCCTATTATTTGTAAATTTAACCAAGTAGGAAAGTGGTCTGACCAAGTAAACATGATTGTTACTTAGTTGCCAAGGAACTGAGTAGTAGAGGTATCAAGCGGTGGGTACCGGTTGTTCCCCTTTATTCGCCAATGTTTGTTGGCTTTTAACTCATAAGTTGTTAACCTAGCAGGAGTAGTGGTTGAGAGCCCCTGTTTGCTAAAAACAGGCGGACGACTCATACCTTTTAGGCTCCATACTAAGTTTGAGGGAGTGACTATGAGTTAACTTTGGAGTTACTCAATCGCCGTCACTCCTGCTTGAGTAGTAAAGGTACCAGGCGGCGGAGGCCGGCTGATCCTTTTGATTCGCCAATGTTTGTTGGCTATTTAACTCAAGAGGTTACCTAGTAGGAATAGGGGTTTGAGTGCCCCTGTTTGCCAAAAAACAGGCGGTCTACTCAAACCTTTTAAGTTCCATACCAAGTTTGAGGGAGTGACTATGGGTTAACGTTGGTGTTACTCAGTCGCCGTCACTCTTATTTGAGAAGTAGAGGTACCAGGCGGCGAAGGCCGGCTAGACCCCCTGATTCGCCAATGTTTGTTGGCTATTAACTCAAGAGGTACCCCCTGCATTTATCCCAAGTAATACAGGTGGTCATCTGACTCAGATGTCAACTGCTACCACTGGTTTGGTTAGTGATAGATTTATCCTTGTCTCAAAAACGGCTACGTGGTTGCCCTTGGGGGCAGTCGTATAGGTGCCGTGTAATTAGCTTATAGAGCAATGTTCCACCCAAAAGGGAGCTGCTCTCTGCGAAGAATTTCATCCGGAGGGATGTCGTCGGACGCCTGCTATGATGTTGGGACAGGTCGTATTAGTTTTGAAGATTGGATCAGTTGGCTTGGCGCCTGGTCTGACCATTCGGCCTGTGGCCTTGGTAAGTTCTTGGTGAACGTAGGTGCTAAGTAAAAGGAGGGTAGCCGCCTGTTAGGCACAGGGTCGGCCAGGCCCTAATCTTTTTAGCTAAGTATAAGGGGGGTGGCTGTGTGTTTGGAACCAGTCGGCCCTCTTCTATGGAGAGTAGCCGACTATATGTCCAGACGGCATGCCCCTATGGTGATAGAGTAAAATACTCAATGAGAGTAGCCGACTGTAAAGGTACAGACGGCATGCCCCTCTGAAGATAGAGTAAAAATACTCAATGGAGAGTAGCCGACTGTAGAGGTAAAGACGGCATGCCCCTCTTAAGATAGAGTAAAATACTCAATGGAGAGTAGCCGGCTGTAAAGGTACAGACGGCATGCCCCTCTAAAGTAAGAATTTAAACATGGAGAGTAGCCGACTATTTGTTACTATGCGTGCCCCTCTTAGTACAAAATTGAATAGTAAGTATGCAAACTTTTATTAAGTAGCTCTTGACTATTTACATCATTCAAAAGAAATATTTCTTAAGATTATCTACATTCCAAGTTCGAGGCAACGGTTGTCCGTCTGGTGTTTCCAGACGGTAGGTACCGTCCTTGACTTCTTCACAGATTCGTTAGGGTCCTTCCCAGTTGGGAGTTAGTTTGCCAGACTCATTAGCCCTACCAACTGCTTCCATTTTTCTAAGTACAAAGTCCCCCACTTTGAGTGGACGCCTGTGTACTTTTTTGTTGTATGATCTAGTCATTCTCAGGCGGTAAATTTCATGGCGCAAGACAGCATTGCCCCTCCTCTCAGGAAGTGAGTCTAATGCCAGGCGCATGGCTTCCCAGTTTGCCTCTTCGTCATATAGCATTACTCGAAGAGTCGACTCGTAGTGTTCTATTGGAAGAACAACTTCCGCACCAAAAGTAGGAGGAATGGAGTTTCTCCAGCCGCCCCTTTTTCAGTCGTCCTAATGGCCCAGAGAACATGTGGTAATTCATCCGCCCATAGGCCGCCTGCTCGTTCAATCTTTTTCTTGAGACCGTCTGAGATGATTTTATTAAAGGCTTCTACCTGGCCGTTTGCTTGTGGACGGCCGACAGATGCAAAGTAGTTTGAAATTCCTTGGTCACCCAACCAGCTTTTAAGAACAGGCGTCTCAAATTGGGGACCATTATCAAAAACCATAGACATGGGAACCCCGAACCGAGTGATGACATTTTTCCAAATGAATGAAATTACATCCTTCGTCTTGATTCCCTTTACAGTCTCCGCCTCTACCCATTTAGTAAAGTAGTCGACGGCAACAAGTATGTATCTCCTTCCGCCTGTAGCAGGCGTATATGGACCCAGAATATCCATGCCCCACTTAGCAAACGGGTAGTGGGCTATGAATGGTAGTGAGGTCAGTAGCCGGACGGTGAATTAGCTTGCCAAACCTTTGGCACTTGTCACATTTTTTCACCATCTCCATTGCATCTGCTTCCAAAGTAGGCCAAAAGTAGCCCTGCCGCCTTGCCCTTTTAGCAAGCGTCCTACCGCCTATATGAGAAGCACAGTAACCAGAGTGAAGATCGTCTAGTATCTCTCGTCCCTTTTCTGGAGTACCACACTTTAAGAAGGGTTGAAGGTACCCCCTTTTGGTGAAGTTCTCCCTTTATCATTTCAAAACTGGTGGCTCGTTTTTTCAATGCTGCCGCCTGTTGATGATCATCCGGCAGGGTACCGTTTGTCAGATATGCCCTGATGGGACCCATCCAGGTTGAGCTTCTGTCTAGGATTGCAATAGGTTCTTCCTCAATGCTTCTCCTCTCCATTACTTCCCAAAAAACAGTTCGAGGAGTATCAGAGGAGGCGGAAGATGCTAATTTTGACAGTGCATCCGCCTGGTTGTTTTCTGATCTCGGCACTTGGATCAGATGGAAATCCTCAAGGGAGCCGACTGCTTGTCGGACCGCCTGTAAATACTTGATCATGGCCGGATGGGTTGCTTCGTATTCGCCATTGTACTGACTCACTATCAATTGTGAATCGGAACATGCGTCTATTTTTCTTGCCCCTGCCGCCTTGCACATGCGGATTTCGGCTAGTAAAGCTTCATACTCTGCCTCATTGTTTGAGGCCTGAAAACTGAAGCGTAACGCATACTCGTACCTGTCGCCCTCTGGCGACTGACATATGACGCCTGCTCCACAACCATTTGAAGTAGAGCTTCCGTCCACATATACCTTCCAGACCTGGTCTGTAACTTGAGAGTCAGGAGGATGAGTCATCTCAACAATAAAGTTAGCAAAGGCTTGCCCCTTCACTGCTTTTCTAGGCTCGAAAGTAACTTCGAGGCTCTGAATTTCTATGGCCCATTTGATCATTCGGTCTGATGACTCCATGATGGTCAGTGGCCGCTTGATAGGTGGTCTGTATACACGATGACTGCATGTGCCAAAAAGTAGGGCTTCAATTTTTTAACAGCCATGAAGAGTGCAAGACCAAATTTCTCCACTAAGGGATACCTCAACTCGGCATTTTTCAGTACGTGACTGACAAAGTAGACCGGGAGCTGACAGCCGTCTCTTTCAGCAAGGAGAACAGCGCTTAACGCATGATCAGAGACGGCCAGGTACATGTAGAGTACTTCTTTGGGCAAAGGGCTGACCAGCCTCGGCAAGGAATGCAAGTGAGCTTCTGTCTAGGATTTCTGGAAGGCGGCCTCAGCATCCTGCCCCCATTCAAACCTTGCCTTTTTCTTAATTGCCTGGAAAAAGTATAAGAATTTGTCGCCTGATCGGCTTAGAAATCTTCCCAAGGCCGCCAGACAACCTGTTAACTTCTGAACCTCTCGGATGGTACGAGGCGACTGCATGTCAATGACCGCCTGCACCTTCTCAGGGTTCGCCTCTATTCCTCTCTGATTGATAAGGAATCCAAGAAATTTCCCAGACTCAACTCGAAAGACACATTTCTTGGGATTGAGCATGACATGGTGCCGCCTGAGTGTGGCGAAAGTTTCTCGGAGGTCCGACAGATGATCTTTCTGAAGTTTAGTCTTGACAATCATATCATCAATGTATGCCTCGACGTTTCTCCCAATCTGATCAAAGAACACAGTGTTTATCATTCGCTGGAAGGTAGCCGGGGCATTCTTAAGACCAAACGGCATGACCGTGTAACAGTATAACCCCTGATCAGTGACGAAGGCCGTCTTCTCCTGATCTTTCTTCCATAAAGGAATTTGATGGAAACTAGAGTAGGCGTCCATAAAGCTCATCAAAGCATGGCCGGCTGTTGAGTCGACCAGATTATCAATTTTAGGCAGAGGATAACTGTCTTTGGGGCACGCCTTGTTTAAGTCTGTGTAGTCTACACACATTCGCTAGGTGCCATTCGACTTTTTAACAAGCACCACATTTGCAACCCAGTCTGGGAAGTAACATTGCCGAATGAACCCTGCATCAAGTAATTTTTTAACTTCGGCGGCTGCCGCCTGACTTCTTTCTTCGCCATGGTTCCGCTTCTTCTGCTGTACCGGCTTCTTTTTCAGATCCACGGCCAGTTTATGTACCGCCAGATCAGGACTAATGCCTGGCATTTCATGGACTTCGAATGCAAAGATGTCCTTGTATTCTTTCAATAGTTTGTGAAAGTCGTCACCAAGGTCATTCAGAGCAGTCGTCCCAACTTTGACTGTTCGATCAGGACGTGAGTCGTCTAAGATCACGTCCGTATGCTCACCAGCCGGCTGAGGGCGGAACTCATCCGACCGCTCCTCTGCCAATGATTGCTATTTTCTTTCTTTTCTTGCGGCCCCTGTCTGGGATGCCTTTCTCTTCTTGCCGCCTGCTTCTTGAACAGGCGCACTCTCCTTGACATTGTCAAGGTCTGTTTTTTCACCACTTGACCCAGTGGCCATAACAGTGGGCTTGACATCCGAGAGATAGCACTCTCGGGCCATCCTCTGATCTCCCCTTAGGGAGCCGACTGTTCCATTATCCCTCTCAAACTTGAGCAACATAAGAGATGGGATTAAAACAGCCTCGGAATTATTCAGGGTTGGTCGTCCTAGAATCATGTTGTAGGCCGAGAGTTCTTCTACTACCAGGAATCGGACTACCATGTGTCGTCCTTCCCCTTTTTCGCCCAGACGGATGGGTAAATCCACTCGTCCCACTGGGTGGACGACTCCTCCTCCAAACCCTACTAACGGGTAGGAGGCCGGATGTATGCAATCAGTCTGATATTTTAGTTTCGACAGACATTTGCTACTGATGAGATCTGAGGAGCTTCCGGTATCTATGAGGATTCGGCCAACTCTCTAGTTGGCAACTTTACATTCAATAACGATAGGGTCGTCATGCAGCCCTCTTACCCCTCCTAGATCTTCTTCAGTGATGACAATCTCAGGAAATGAATATTTGGAGGGCCGTTCTTGGTGAACGGAATTTACATCTAACCGTCTGATGTTGTCTTTGTTGCCCCTAATAGTGGGGCCGCCTCCTGAGAAGCCGCCTGCAATGGTGTAGACGACTGCATCATCTGTATCGGAGCTGTCGGCCTGTTGATTCTTTTTGGCCGACTGCTTTTTTGAGGAAGTGTTCCCCGTAGATTTCTTGACATAAGTGTCAAGATCACCTTGCTCAGCCAGGCGGTCCAGATACCGCATGAGACTGATGCAATCATTGGTGTGACGACCAACATCATCATGATAAGCACAAAATTTTTCTTGGTTCCGGTTGTTTGCAGAACCTTTCATGGGGACCGGCTTCTCAATTGAGATCCGTCCCTTGATTTCTTTTAGGATAAACTGGTTATCCTTGTTAAACGCATACTTTGGGAGTATGGTTTGAATTCTTTTTTCTTTTTCTGGGCCGGCTGTTTAGAGGAATTAGCCGCCCAGACCTCTTTTTTCATCTCATCTTTGTTTGACGACTGTTTCTGTCGTCCTTCTCTTTTGTCGAACCTTTTCCCGTCCGATTGTTTTACTGTACAAAGATCAGTCGCCTGTATATAGGCTTCCGCTTCAATCAAGGCCTCTTGAAGAGTCGCCACCCTCTTTCGCACCAAGTCAAATTTGAAGGTCGACCCGTCCTTGAGACCTCTGAAAAAGTCAGTATAGGCTACCTCATCCGGTAACCCTTGAATCTGTATTCTCATCAGGTTAAAACGCCTGATGTAAGAACGAAGCCCCTCCTTCTCGCCCTGCTGAATTGTTCCTAAATCAAGGGTCGTCTTCTTTGCAGGGATGTTCATGGCGAAGTTGGAGGTGAATAAGTAAGCAAGCGTCCTGAAGGTATTTACACAACCAGTCGGCAGGTTGCCGAACCATTGTTGTGCGATTCCTTTGAGAGTCGCTGGGAAACACTTGCACCAGGTGGGATCATCCAACCCTTGAAGGTACATCAGGTTGGTGAAGGCCATAAGATGGTCTTCTGGGTTAGTAGTGCCGTCATAGGCGCCTACTAATACATTTTTCACTTTGGCCGGCTGAGCGGCTTCAGTAATTTCCTTGGAGAAGGCCGACGGCTGTTCACCAAGTCTAAGCAACCGTAGCTGCCAGTCTATAGGTTGGACGTTTTTTGCTGCATGTCCACCAAACGGAGGTGGCTACAAAAAATACTGTTGTTGCGGTACAAACGGTAAGTTTGGTACCGCCTGGTCGCTATGAAAGCCAGACTGACGGGAGGTACCGCCTGACTGACTCTCATGATACGACTGTGTATGCCTCATTGAGGTATTTCGCAGACTGTCTTGGAAGTTTGAAGTAGAGGCCGACTCTGACAATCGGTCACTCTTCTTCTGCTCTAGCAGCAGCCGAGCGTCTTTGAATGTTTGCTTCGACCCGTCCGCCTGAATATGACGAACAGGTTTCCTATTTCCTGTAGGAAAACGGAATTTTGTGAAATCAAGGGCAGGTGGCTCCCGCTTCCTAGATTTAGGATGAGGAGTCGCCTCTCGCCCTTGAACCGGCTTCCTCTTCAGTGAAGTGGAGGGTTTCTTAGCCGACTGCTCCTTGACCAGAGCAGGCGGCTTCTTGTTGATCAACTCTTGAATCTCTCCCTTGAAGTCCCTCATGAAGGTCATGAGTTCGTTCCTTGTGATGGGAACAGACCCATCAGTGGGCTGTTGCCGAACAGGCGGTGCGCCTGCTGGCTCGCTTCCTGTATGAAGATGTTCCCGTTCCCTCCTTTCGGTATGACGGGTACGTCGGGCCCTTAGGGTCCCGTCTGAAGCTGTTTGAGCTTCAACTTCAAATTCACTTTCAGTATCGTGGTTCGACTGAACTTGAGGGTCGTCTAGGGGACGCCTCTCTTCAGGAGTCGGTACAGACTTGGATGCCATCTAGGAAGTACTCTCCCCACAGACGGCGCCAAATGTTTCGGGGTTTTCTGATGTCCTGCGGGAGAGTTACAATTCCGAGACTGGAACCGGACGCCTGTACCTGCAAAACAACGGAGACTCCTGGTGGTGGGAGCTCCGCCTCCAACGGTCAAGTTAGTACTTGATTAAGGAGTAATTAATGCGGAAATTAAAGTGATTGGGTCTCTCTAGGTGAGAGTGTTTGATGTGAGTTTTAGCGTAATCTGCTTTGTTAGCGTGATCAAGATGTTATCTCTGTAATTAATGTGTAATTCCCTTAATGAGGATTAAGGGAGGTATTTATAACCTTAGGAAACGTGCCAATCCTAGGTTTAGGTTAACCTAGGGCTGATTGGGCTTCCCTCGGAAGTTGGGCCTGGGTGGCCGGTTTCCCAGGTGTCATGGGAAGGACACATGTCGTGTCGTAATTGGTCCAAGGTGGACGGATCATTGCTTGACACGTGGCAAGCTCCTATTGGCCCATGTGACGGACACATGGCGGAATCTGATTGATCCACTTGTCAGATGGTGATTGGTGGGAGCAAAATCCCCTAATCAAAACACATTCAAACAAAGATTTTGAATCAAATAAAAGTCAAATGAACTCTTCAAAGCTAATTGAACCAAATGAAAGTCAAACACATTCAAACAAAGCATTATTAATTAAATGAAAGTCAAATGAATTCTTCATAGCTAATTGATTAAAATTAAAGTCAAATACATTCAAACAAAGCTTTATAAATCAAGAGAAAGTGAAACTCATTAAAAAAAAGCTATTTGAATCAAATGAAAGTGAAATACATTCTACAATGCTAATTAAATCATATGAAAGTCAAACACATTCAAACAAAACTTTTTTAATCAAATGAAAGTCAAATGCATTCAACAAAACTTACTAAATCAAATGCAAGTGAAACACATTAAAAAAAGCTTTTTAAATCAAATAAAAGTAAAACACATTCAAACAAAGCTTTTTAAATCAAATGAAAGTCAAACACATTCAAACAAAGCTATTAAATTCAAATAAAAGTGAAATGCAATTTACAAAGCTAATTGTATAAAATTAAGGCAAACACGTTCAAAGAAAGCTATTTAAATCAAATGAAAGTGAAATGCATTCTACAAAGCTTATTGAATCAAATGAAGTAGTCAAACACATTCAAACAAAGGTATTTAAATCAATTGAAAGTGAAATGCATTCTACAAAGCAAATTGAATCAAATTAAAGACAAACACATTAAAAAAAAGCTATTAAAATCAAATGAAAGTGAAATGCAATTTACAAAGCTAATTGAATAAAATGAAGGCAAACACATTCAAACAAAGCTATTAAATTAATATGAAAGTGAAATGCATTCTACACAGCAAATTGAATTAAATGAAAGTCAAACACATTCATAAAAATCTTTTTGAATTAAGTGAAAGTCAAACACATTAAAACATTGCTTTTTTAATCAAATGAAAGTGAAATGAATTCTTCAAAGCTAATTGAACCAAATGAAGTCAAACACATTCAAACAAAGCTAATTAAATCAAATGAAAGTGAAATGCATTCTACACAGCAAATTGAATTAAATGCAAGTCAAACACATTCAAACAAAGCTTTATGAATCAAACGAAAGTCTAACATATTTAAACAAAACTACTTGAATCAAATGAAAAAGTCAAATGCAATCTTCATAGCTAATTGAATCAAATAAAAGTCAAACATATTCAAACAAAGCTTTTTGAATCAAGTAACAGTCAAACACATTAAAACAAAGCTATTTGAATCAAATGAAAGTGAAATACATTCTACAATGCTATTAAAATGAAAGTCAAACACATTCAAATACAGTTTTAATTCAAATGAAAGACAAATGCATTCAACAATGCTAATTGAATGAAATAAAAGTCAAACACATTTAGGAAAAGCTATTTAAATCAAATAAAAGTCAAATACATTTAAATAAAGCTTTTTAAATCAAATGAAAGTCAAACAAAGTTATTTAAATCAAATGAAAGTGAAACGCATTCTACAAAGCTAATTGAATAAAATGAAGGCAAACGCGTTCAAACAAAGCTATTTAAATCAAATGAAATTGAAATGCATTCTACAAAGCTAATTGAATCAAATGAAAGTCAAACACATTCAAACAAAGCTTTTTGAATCAAATGAAATATAAATGCATTCTACAAAGCTAATTGAATCAAATGAAAGTGAAACACATTCAAACCCAGCTTTTTGAATCAAATGAAAGTTAAACACATTCAAACAAAGCTATTTCAATCAAATGAAAGTGAAATGCATTCTACAGAGCTAATTGAATCAAATGAAAGTCAAACACGTTCAAATAAAGCTTTTGATTCAAATAAAAGGCAAATGCATTCAATAATGCTAATTAAACCAAATGATAGTCAAACACATTCAAAAAAGCTTTTTAAATCAAATGAAAGTCAAACACATTCAAACAAAGCAATTAAAATCAAATGAAAGTAAAATGCAATTCAAATAAAGCTATTTTAAATCTAATGAAAGTGAAATGTATTCTACAAAGCTAATTGAATCAAATGAAAGTCAAATGCATTCAACAAAGCTTATTAAATCGAATGAAAGTCAAATGCATTCAATAATGCTTATTGTATCAAATGAATGTCAAATGCATTTTTCAAAGCAAATTCAATCAAATGAAAGTCAAACACATTCAAACAAAGATTTTGAATCAAATAAAAGTCAAATGAACTCTTCAAAGCTAATTGAACCAAATGAAAGTCAAACACATTCAAACAAAGCATTATTAATCAAATGAAAGTCAAATGAATTCTTTTTAGCTAATTGATTAAAATTAAAGTCAAATACATTCAAACAAAGCTTTATAAATCAAGAGAAAGTGAAACTCATTAAAACAAAGCTATTTGAATCAAATGAAAGTGAAATACATTCTACAATGCTAATTAAATCATATGAAAGTCAAACACATTCAAACAAAACATTTTGAATCAAATGAAAGTCAAATGCATTCAACAAAAAACTTACTAAATCAAATGCAAGTGAAACACATTTAAAAAAGCTTTTTAAATCAAATAAAAGTCAAACACATTCAAACAAAGCTTTTTAAATCAAATGACAGTCAAACACATTCAAACAAAGCTATTAAATTCAAATAAATGTGAAATGCAATTTACAAAGCTAATTGAATAAAATTAAGGCAAACACGTTCAAAGAAAGCTATTTAAATCAAATGAAAGTGAAATGCATTCTACAAAGCTTATTGAATCAAATGAAGTAGTCAAACACATTCAAACAAAGGTATTTAAATCAATTGAAAGTGAAATGCATTCTACAAGGCAAATTGAATCAAATTAAAGTCAAACACATTTAAAAAAAAGCTATTAAAATCAAATGAAAGTGAAATGCAATTTACAAAGCTAATTGAATAAAATGAAGGCAAACACATTCAAACAAACCTAAAAAAATAATATGAAAGTTAAATGCATTCTACACAGCAAATTGAATTAAATGAAAGTCAAACACATTCATAAAAATCTTTTTGAATTAAGTGAAAGTCAAACACATTAAAACAAAGCTATTTTAATCAAATGAAAGTGAAATAAATTCTTCAAAGCTAATTGAACCAAATGAAGTCAAACACATTCAAACAAAGCTAATTAAATCAAATGAAAGTGAAATGCATTCTACACAGCAAATTGAATTAAATGCAAGTCAAACACATTCATAAAAAGCTTTTTGAATTAAGTGAAAGTCAAACACATTAAAACAATGCTATTTTAATCATTTGAAAGTAAATTGAATTCTACAAAGCTAAATGAATCAAATGAAAGCCAAACACATTCAAACAAAGCTTTATGAATCAAACGAAAGTCAAACATATTTAAACAAAACTACTTGAATCAAATGAAAAAGTCAAATGCAATCTTCATAGCTAATTGAATCAAATAAAAGTCAAACATATTCAAACAAAGCTTTTTGAATCAAGTAATAGTCAAACACATTAAAACAAAGCTATTTGAATCAAATGAAAGTGAAATACATTCTACAATGCTATTAAAATGAAAGTCAAACACATTCAAATACAGTTTTAATTCAAATGAAAGACAAATGCATTCAACAATGCTAATTGAATGAAATGAAAGTCAAACACATTTAGGAAAAGCTATTTAAATCAAATAAAAGTCAAATACATTTAAATAAAGCTTTTTAAATCAAATGAAAGTCAAACAAAGTTATTTAAATCAAATGAAAGTGAAACACATTCTACAAAGCTAATTGAATAAAATGAAGGCAAACGCGTTCAAACAAAGCTATTTAAATCAAATGAAATTGAAATGCAATCTACAAAGCTAATTGAATCAAATGAAAGCCAAACACATTCAAACAAAGCTTTTTGAATCAAATGAAATTGAAATGCATTCTACAAAGCTAATTGAATCAAATGAAAGTGAAACACATTCAAACCCAGCTTTTTGAATCAAATGAAAGTTAAACACATTCAAACAAAGCTATTTCAATCAAATGAAAGTGAAATGCATTCTACAAAGCTAATTGAATCAAATGAAAGTCAAACACGTTCAAATAAAGCTTTTGATTCAAATAAAGGGCAAATGCATTCAATAATGCTAATTGAACCAAATGAAAGTCAAACACATTCAAAAAAGCTTTTTAAATCAGATGAAAGTTAAACACATTCAAACAAAGCAATTAAAATCAAATGAAAGTAAAATGCAATTCAAACAAAGCTATTTTAAATCAAATGAAAGTGAAATGTATTCTACAAAGCTAATTGAATCAAATGAAAGTCAAATGCATTCAACAAAGCTTATTAAATCGAATGAAAGCCAAATGCATTCAATAATGCTTATTGTATCAAATGAAAGTCAAATGCATTTTTCAAAGCAATTACAATCAAATGAAAGTCAAACACATTCAAACAAAGATTTTGAATCAAATAAAAGTCAAATGAACTCTTCAAAGCTACTTGAACCAAATGAAAGTCAAACACATTCAAACAAAGCATTATTAATCAAATGAAAGTCAAATGAATTCTTCATAGCTAATTGATTAAAATTAAAGTCAAATACATTCAAACAAAGCTTTATAAATCAAGAGAAAGTGAAACTCATTAAAACAAAGCTATTTGAATCCAATGAAAGTGAAATACATTCTACAATGCTAATTCAATCATATGAAAGTCAAACACATTCAAACAAAACTTTTTGAATCAAATGAAAGTCAAATGCATTCAACAAAACTTACTAAATCAAATGCAAGTGAAACACATTTAAAAAAGCTTTTTAAATCAAATAAAAGTCAAACACATTCAAACAAAGCTTTTTAAATCAAATGAAAGTCAAACACATTCAAACAAAGCTATTAAATTCAAATAAAAGTGAAATGCAATTTACCAAGCTAATTGAATAAAATTAAGGCAAACACGTTCAAAGAAAGCTATTTAAATCAAATGAAAGTGAAATGCATTCTACAAAGCTTATTGAATCAAATGAAGTAGTCAAACACATTCAAACAAAGGTATTTAAATCAATTGAAAGTGAAATGCATTCTACAAAGCAAATTGAATCAAATTAAAGTAAAACACATTAAAAAAAAGCTATTAAAATCAAATGAAAGTGAAATGCAATTTACAAAGCTAATTGAATAAAATGAAGGCAAACACATTCAAACAAAGCTATTAAAATAATATGAAAGTGAAATGCATTCTACACAGCAAATTGAATTAAATGAAAGTCAAACACATTCATAAAAATCTTTTTGAATTAAGTGAAAGTCAAACACATTAAAACAAAGCTATTTTAATCAAATGAAAGTGAAATGAATTCTTCAAAGCTAATTGAACCAAATGAAGTCAAACACATTCAAACAAAGCTAATTAAATCAAATGAAAGTGAAATGCATTCTACACAGCAAATTGAATTAAATGCAAGTCAAACACATTCATAAAAAGCTTTTTGAATTAAGTGAAAGTCAAACACATTAAAACAATGCTATTTTAATCATTTGAAAGTAAAATGAATTCTACAAAGCTAAATGAATCAAATGAAAGCCAAACACATTCAAACAAAGCTTTATGAATCAAACGAAAGTCAAACATATTTAAACAAAACTACTTGAATCAAATGAAAAAGTCAAATGCAATCTTCATAGCTAATTGAATCAAATAAAAGTCAAACATATTCAAACAAAGCTTTTTGAATCAAGTAACAGTCAAACACATTAAAACAAAGCTATTTGAATCAAATGAAAGTGAAATACATTCTACAATGCTATTAAAATGAAAGGCAAACACATTCAAATACAGTTTTAATTCAAATGAAAGACAAATGCATTCAACAATGCTAATTGAATGAAATGAAAGTCAAACACATTTAGGAAAAGCTATTTAAATCAAATAAAAGTCAAATACATTTAAATAAAGCTTTTTAAATCAAATGAAAGTCAAACAAAGTTATTTAAATCAAATGAAAGTGAAACGCATTCTACAAAGCTAATTGAATAAAATAAAGGCAAACGCGTTCAAACAAAGCTATTTAAATAAAATGAAATTGAAATGCATTCTACAAAGCTAATTAAATCAAATGAAAGTCAAACACATTCAAAACAAAGCTTTTTGAATCAAATGAAATTTAAATGCATTCTACAAAGCTAATTGAATCAAATGAAAGTGAAACACATTCAAACCCAGCTTTTTGAATCAAATGAAAGTTAAACACATTCAAACAAAGCTATTTCAATCAAATGAAAGTGAAATGCATTCTACAAAGCTAATTGAATCAAATGAAAGTCAAACACGTTCAAATAAAGCTTTTGATTCAAATAAAAGGCAAATGCATTCAATAATGCTAATTAAACCAAATGATAGTCAAACACATTCAAAAAAGCTTTTTAAATCAAATGAAAGTCAAACACATTCAAACAAATCAATTAAAATCAAATGAAAGTAAAATGCAATTCAAATAAAGCTATTTTAAATCTAATGAAAGTGAAATGTATTCTACAAAGCTAATTGAATCAAATGAAAGTCAAATGCATTCAACAAAGCTTATTAAATCGAATGAAAGTCAAATGCATTCAATAATGCTTATTGTATCAAATGAATGTCAAATGCATTTTTCAAAGCAAATTCAATCAAATGAAAGTCAAACACATTCAAACAAAGATTTTGAATCAAATAAAAGTCAAATGAACTCTTCAAAGCTAATTGAACCAAATGAAAGTCAAACACATTCAAAACAAAGCATTATTAATCAAATGAAAGTCAAATGAATTCTTTTTAGCTAATTGATTAAAATTAAAGTCAAATACATTCAAAACAAAGCTTTATAAATCAAGAGAAAGTGAAACTCATTAAAACAAAGCTATTTGAATCAAATGAAAGTGAAATACATTCTACAATGCTAATTAAATCATATGAAAGTCAAACACATTCAAACAAAACTTTTTGAATCAAATGAAAGTCAAATGCATTCAACAAAACTTACTAAATCAAATGCAAGTGAAACACATTTAAAAAAGCTTTTTAAATCAAATAAAAGTCAAACACATTCAAACAAAGCTTTTTAAATCAAATGAAAGTCAAACACATTCAAACAAAGCTATTAAATTCAAATAAAAGTGAAATGCAATTTACAAAGCTAATTGAATAAAATTAAGGCAAACACGTTCAAAGAAAGCTATTTAAATCAAATGAAAGTGAAATGCATTCTACAAAGCTTATTGAATCAAATGAAGTAGTCAAACACATTCAAACAAAGGTATTTTTCAATTGAAAGTGAAATGCATTCTACAAAGCAAATTGAATCAAATTAAAGTCAAACACATTAAAAAAAAAGCTATTAAAATCAAATGAAAGTGAAATGCAATTTACAAAGCTAATTGAATAAAATGAAGGCGAACACATTCAAACAAAGCTATTAAAATAATGTGAAAGTTAAATGCATTCTACACAGCAAATTGAATTAAATGAAAGTCAAACACATTCATAAAAATTCTTTTGAATTAAGTGAAAGTCAAACACATTAAAACAAAGCTATTTTAATCAAATGAAAGTGAAATAAATTCTTCAAAGCTAATTGAACCAAATGAAGTCAAACACATTCAAACAAAGCTAATAAATCAAATGAAAGTGAAATGCATTCTACACAGCAAATTGAAATTAAATGCAAGTCAAAACACATTCATAAAAAGCTTTTTGAATTAAGTGAAAGTCAAACACATTAAAACAATGCTATTTTTAATCATTTGAAAGTAAAATGAATTCTACAAAGCTAAATGAATCAAATGAAAGCCAAATACATTCAAACAAAGCTTTATGAATCAAAACGAAAGTCAAACATATTTAAACAAAACCACTTGAATCAAATGAAAAAAGTCAAATGCAATCTTCATAGCTAATTGAATCAAATAAAAGTCAAACATATTCAAAACAAAGCTTTTTTGAATCAAGTAACAGTCAAACACATTAAAACAAAGCTATTTGAATCAAATGAAAGTGAAATACATTCTACAATGCTATTAAAATGAAAGTCAACACATTCAAATACAGTTTTAATTCAAATGAAAGACAAATGCATTCAACAATGCTAATTGAATGAAATGAAAGTCAAACACATTTAGGAAAAGCTATTTAAATCAAATAAAAGTCAAATACATTTAAATAAAGCTTTTAAATCAAATGAAAGTCAAACAAAGTTATTTAAATGAAATGAAAGTGAAACGCATTCTACAAAGCTAATTGAATAAAATGAAGGCAAACGCGTTCAAACAAAGCTATTTAAATCAAATGAAATTGAAATGCATTCTACAAAGCTAATTGAATCAAATGAAAGTCAAACACATTCAAACAAAGCTTTTTGAATCAAATGAAATTGAAATGCATTCTACAAAGCTAATTGAATCAAATGAAAGTGAAACACATTCAAACCAGCTTTTTGAATCAAATGAAAGTTAAACACATTCAAACAAAGCTATTTCAATCAAATGAAAGTGAAATGCATTCTACAAAGCTAATTGAATCAAATGAAAGTCAAACACGTTCAAATAAAGCTTTTGATTCAAATAAAAGGCAAATGCATTCAATAATGCTAATTGAACCAAATGAAAGTCAAACACATTCAAAAAAAGCTTTTTAAATTGAAAGTTAAACACATTCAAACAAAGCAATTAAAATCAAATGAAAGTAAAATGCAATTCAAACAAAGCTATTTTAAATCAAATGAAAGTGAAATGCAAAGCTAATTGAATCAAATGAAAGTCAAATGCATTCAACAAAGAAATCAATGAAAGTCAAATGCATTCAATAATGCTTATTGTATCAAATGAAAGTCAAATGCATTTTTCAAAGCAAATTCAATCAAATGAAAGTCAAACACATTCAAACAAAGATTTTGAATCAAATAAAAGTCAAATGAACTCTTCAAAGCTAATTGAACCAAATGAAAGTCAAACACATTCAAACAAAGCATTATTAATCAAATGAAAGTCAAATGAATTCTTCATAGCTAATTGATTAAAATTAAAGTCAAATACATTCAACAAAGCTTTATAAATCAAGAGAAAGTGAAACTCATTAAAACAAAGCTATTTGAATCAAATGAAAGTGAAATACATTCTACAATGCTAATTAAATCATATGAAAGTCAAACACATTCAAACAAAACTTTTTGAATCAAATGAAAGTCAAATGCATTCAACAAAACTTACTAAATCAAATGCAAGTGAA
The DNA here is from genome assembly GCF_001683475.1 of Chenopodium quinoa. NCBI lineage: Eukaryota > Viridiplantae > Streptophyta > Magnoliopsida > Caryophyllales > Amaranthaceae > Chenopodium > Chenopodium quinoa. The sequence continues at coordinate 173,900 of NW_018745130.1, forward strand.
ACACATTTAAAAAAGCTTTTTAAATCAAATAAAAGTCAAACACATTCAAACAAAGCTTTTTAAATCAAATGAAAGTCAAAAACATTCAAACAAAGCTATTAAATTCAAATAAAAGTGAAATGCAATTTACAAAGCTAATTGAATAAAATTAAGGCAAACACGTTCAAAGAAAGCTATTTAAATCAAATGAAAGTGAAATGCATTCTACAAAGCTTATTGAATCAAATGAAGTAGTCAAACACATTCAAACAAAGGTATTTAAATCAATTGAAAGTGAAATGCATTCTACAAAGCAAATTGAATCAAATTAAAGTCAAACACATTAAAAAAAAGCTATTAAAATCAAATGAAAGTGAAATGCAATTTACAAAGCTAATTGAATAAAATGAAGGCAAACACATTCAAACAAAGCTATTAAAATAATATGAAAGTGAAATGCATTCTACACAGCAAATTGAATTAAATGAAAGTTAAACACATTCATAAAAATCTTTTTGAATTAAGTGAAAGTCAAACACATTTAAACAAAGCTATTTTAATCAAATGAAAGTGAAATGAATTCTTCAAAGCTAATTGAACCAAATGAAGTCAAACACATTCAAACAAAGCTAATTAAATCAAATGAAAGTGAAATGCATTCTACACAGCAAATTGAATTAAATGCAAGTCAAACACATTCATAAAAAGCTTTTTGAATTAAGTGAAAGTCAAACACATTAAAACAATGCTATTTTAATCATTTGAAAGTAAAATGAATTCTACAAAGCTAAATGAATCAAATGAAAGCCAAACACATTCAAACAAAGCTTTATGAATCAAACGAAAGTCAAACATATTTAAACAAAACTACTTGAATCAAATGAAAAAGTCAAATGCAATCTTCATAGCTAATTGAATCAAATGAAAGTCAAACATATTCAAACAAAGCTTTTGAATCAAGTAACAGTCAAACACATTAAAACAAAGCTATTTGAATCAAATGAAAGTGAAATACATTCTACAATGCTATTAAAATGAAAGTCAAACACATTCAAATACAGCTTTTAATTCAAATGAAAGACAAATGCATTCAACAATGCTAATTGAATGAAATGAAAG
>NW_018745131.1:0-31032 GCF_001683475.1 Chenopodium quinoa
GCATTTGATTCAATTAGCTTTGTAGTATGTTTTTTTTTTTTTTTTTTTTTTTTTTTTTTTTTTTTTTTGTGTTTTGACTTTCATTTGATTCAATTTTTAGCTTTGTAGAATGTATTTGACTTTCATTTGATTTAAATAGCTTTGTTTGAATGTGTTTGACTTTCATTTGATTCAATTAGCTTTGTAGAATGTATTTGACTTTTATTTGATTTAATTAGCTTTGTTTGAATGTATTTGACTTCATTTGATTAAATAGCTTTGTTTTGAATGTGTTTTTTTTTTTTTTTTTTTTTTTTTTTTTTTTTTTTTTTTTTGTTATTTTTTTGATTTCATTTTGATTTTTTCAAAATAGCTTTTATTTTGAAATGTGTGTTTGACTTTCATTTTGATTCAAATTCCTTTGTTTAAATGTGTTCGACTTTCATTTGATTCAAATAGCATTGTTTAAATGTGCTTGGACTTTCATTTGATTCAACTAGCTTTATAGAATGTATTTGACTTTCATTTGATTAAAATAGCTTTGTTTGAATGTGTTTGACTTTCATTTGATTCAATTAGCTTTGTAGAATGTATTTGACTTTCATTTGATTAAAATAGCTTTGTTTGAATGTGTTTTGACTTTCATTTGATTCAAATAGCTTTGTTCGAATGTGTTTGACTTTCATTTGATTTAATTAGCTTTGTTTGAATGTATTTGACTCTCATTTGATTCAAATAGCTTTGTTTCAATGTGTTTGACATTCATTTGATTCAATTAGCTTTGTAGAATGTATTTGACTTTCATTTGATTCAAATAGCTTTGATTGAATGTGTTTGACTTTCATTTGATTCAATTTGCTTTGTAGAATGTATTTGACTTTTATTTGATTTAATTAGCTTTGTTTGAATGTATTTGACTCTCATTTGATTCAAATAGCTTTGAGTGAATGTGTTTGACTTTCATTTGATTCAAATTCCTTTGTTTGAATGTGTTTGACTTTCATTTGATTCGATTTGCTTTGTAGAATGTATTGACTTTTATTTGATTTAAATAGCTTTGTTTGAATGTGTTTGACTTTCATTTGATTCAATTTGCTTTGTAGAATGTAGTTGACTTTTATTTGATTTAATTAGCTTTGTTTGAAGGTATTTGACTCTCATTTGATTCAAATAGCTTTATAGAATGTATTTGACATTTATTTGATTTAAATAGCTTTGTTTGAATGTGTTTGACTTTCATTTGATTCAATTAGCTTTGTAGAATATATTTGACTTTCATTTGATTAAAATAGCTTTGTTTGAATGTGTTTGACTTTCATTTGATTCAATTAGCTTTGTAGAATGTATTTGACTTTTATTTGATTTAATTAGCTTTGTTTGAATGTATTTGACCCTCATTTGATTCAAATAGCTTTATTTGAATGTGTTTTGACTTTCATTTGATTCAAATTCCTGTGTTTGAATGTGTTCGACTTTCATTTGATTCAAATAGCATTGTTTAAATATGCTTGACTTTCATTTGATTCAACTAGCTTTGTTTGAATGTGTTTGACTTTCATTTGATTCAATTAGCTTTGTAGAATGTATTTGACTTTCATTTAATTCAAATAGCTTTGTAGAATGTGTTTGACTTTCATTTGATTCAAATAGCTTTGTTTGAATGTGTTTGACTTTCATTTGATTCAAATAACTTTGTAGATTGTGTTTGACTTTCATTTGATTCAAATAGCTTTGTTTGAATGTGTTTGACTTTCATTTGATTCAAATAGCTTTGTTTGTGATGCGGATGCATTCAACGTTTCCTTTCTTAGTCCGTTTCTTTAATGTTTCTTAGATTAGATTTTGGCTTACAAGTTTTTACCTTTCACTTGAAAGGGTTTTTTCTTGTTTTAAGCGTTAGGATTTTTATTTTGATTAGGAATTGTTTTGGTCTAGTGAGTTCCTATTTGAATTAGGACTTGTCTTTAGCAAAAGAGATTCCTAATTGGATTAGGACTTGTCTTTAGCAAAAAGAGATTCCTAATTGGATTAGGACTTGTTTTTAGCAAAGTAAATTCCTAAGTGGATTAGGACTTGACTTTGGTTTTTAGGCGTGTCTAGGTGTTTTAGGAGGATTGAATACCTAATCTAAGTTTGAATTAAGCTTAGTTAGTTTAGTCATATCCGAATTAGGAACTTGGGGATCAAGTTTCGGTTTTCTTAGGTTTTCTAGGTCAAATGGGATTCTAATTTAATTAGGATTAGTCTTCTAATTTGATTAGGTTTAGGATTAGTTTTGAGTCTATAAATAAAGGTTGTAAACTTCAAATTATACAAGTTTGTTTTGTTGATTAAAGCTTTATTGCTTGTTAATTTGGAACGTTTCTTTCCAAGTTTTCTTTTGTGTTTGACGAGTGAAGTTAAACATAAAAACCCTTAGATTAGGCGAGTGAAACCTGATTTAAGAGAGGTTAGATTAATTAGTGAGTGAAGCTAATTCAAACTATCCTCAAAAAAACCCCTAAATCACGAGATTAAGGTGAGTGAAGCCTTGAAATCAGATTTAGAACCCTTAGGCGAAAACAAACGAGTGAAGCTTGTTTAAACCTAAGACCAAACGAATCAAGAAACGCATCAAATGGTATCAGAGCTGTTGGTGTGATTATTGAGTCGTTATATCCTTATTCTTGAGCAATCAAGAATCAATTCGTGCTAGTTTCTTGGTTCTTGTTCTTCTCGGCGCAGATCTGGACCAGTTGGAAGTTTTAGGTTACTGCGAACTATATACTTGGTATTTTTTCGGTGATTCTTTTTTGGTTGGATTCCTATTGGACTAGAATTATAGCCTGTAAAATTTCGTGGTCATTGGATAAGTGACGCAAAATCTACAGCAACAAACTTTCGAGGGAAAATTACTGATTGTGCGCAAACATGGAGAATAAATCAACGATCACTCACTTGCTTGAACAGATGACTGTTTTGATGGAACGACACATTACGTTCATGCATCATAGGAAGAGTCTTGAAGAGGAGATCAAGTGTTTCAAGTGTCAAGGTAGAGGTCACTACAAGTCCGAGTGTCCTAATAGAAGGGTCATGACATTAACAAGATACCAAGCCTTAGAAGAGGAGGATGCTAAACTTGCTTTACTTCTAAAAGAGCAACGTGAAGGAGAGGAGAATGAATATGACTTTGAGGAAGAGTGTGAAGAGCAACCATTGTGTGAGGCAGCCCCGGATCACAACACACTTGTTTTGAGAAAGCTTCTCCATGCTCAATCTACTCCTTTGACTGATATGGCACAAAGGGAGAACTTGTTTCACACTAGATGCTTAGTGAATGGGCGTAGTTGTTCAGTTATTGTGGATAATGGTTCTTGTACTAATGCATGCTCTAAGAAGATGACGGATACATTGCAGCTTGAGACTAGGAACCATCCTAATCCTTACAAACTTAATTGGCTCACAAATGTTGGAGGAGTACATGTTTCGAAACAAGCATTGGTTTCTTTTACAATTGGTGAGTTTGAAGACAAAGTATGGTGTGATGTTGTTCCTATGGATGCATGTGCTTTGTTGCTAGGCCGTCCTTGGCAATTTGATCGTGATGTGATCTACCTTGCAAAGAAGAATGTGGTTTCAGTTCTACATAAAGGGAAAAGGATTGGATTAAAACCTTTACCTCCTAAATTCGAACCTATGCAACATGATGGCAGCAAGGTTATTTCTCTTTCTACATGTGATGAAGGTGGTTCAAGTAAAAGGAAGAAGAAAGACAAGCAGCAAGATAGAGTGCTTCAACTTGTTCGTAAGTCTCCATTTGAGATAGGTGACTATGTGTGGCTTTCTTTGAGTGCACAGAAGTTATACAACAACCGCAAAGACAAGCATGAATCCTTTGATGAAGGGCCTTTTAAAATCGTGCATAGGGAGAATTATGATACATTTCAAGTGCTACTTGGTGAAGGCGTTTGTGCTTCTCTTAGTGCAAATGATCTTGTTCCTTGTTATGATGTAACTTGAGGACAAGTTAGTTTTCAAGAGGAGGAGTATGATGCGGATGCATTCAACGTTTCCTTTCTTAGTCCGTTTCTTTAATGTTTCTTAGATTAGATTTTGGCTTACAAGTTTTTACCTTTCACTTGAAAGGGTTTTTCTTGTTTTAAGCGTTAGGATTTTTATTTTGATTAGGAATTGTTTTGGTCTAGTGAGTTCCTATTTGAATTAGGACTTGTCTTTAGCAAAAGAGATTCCTAATTGGATTAGGACTTGTCTTTAGCAAAAAGAGATTCCTAATTGGATTAGGACTTGTTTTTAGCAAAGTAAATTCCTAAGTGGATTAGGACTTGACTTTGGTTTTTAGGCGTGTCTAGGTGTTTTAGGAGGATTGAATACCTAATCTAAGTTGAATTAAGCTTAGTTAGTTTAGTCATATCCGAATTAGGAACTTGGGGATCAAGTTTCGGTTTTCTTAGGTTTTCTAGGTCAAATGGGATTCTAATTTAATTAGGATTAGTCTTCTAATTTGATTAGGTTTAGGATTAGTTTTGAGTCTATAAATAAAGGTTGTAAACTTCAAATTATACAAGTTTGTTTTGTTGATTAAAGCTTTATTGCTTGTTAATTTGGAACGTTTCTTTCCAAGTTTTCTTTGTGTTTGACGAGTGAAGTTAAACATAAAAACCCTTAGATTAGGCGAGTGAAACCTGATTTAAGAGAGGTTAGATTAATTAGTGAGTGAAGCTAATTCAAACTATCCTCAAAAAACCCCTAAATCACGAGATTAAGGTGAGTGAAGCCTTGAAATCAGATTTAGAACCCTTAGGCGAAAACAAACGAGTGAAGCTTGTTTAAACCTAAGACCAAACGAATCAAGAAACGCATCAGTTTGAATGTGTTTGACTTTCATTTGATTCAATTTGCTTTGTAGAATGTATTTGACTTTTATTTGATTTAATTAGCTTTGTTTGAATGTATTTGACACTCATTTGATTCAAATAGCTTTATTTGAATGTGTTTGACTTTCATTTGATTCAAATTCCTGTGTTTGAATGTGTTCGACTTTCATTTGATTCAAATAGCATTGTTTAAATATGCTTGACTTTCATTTGATTCAACTAGCTTTGTTTGAATGTGTTTGACTTTCATTTGATTCAATTAGCTTTGTAGAATGTATTTGACTTTCATTTAATTCAAATAGCTTTGTAGAATGTGTTTGACTTTCATTTGATTCAAATAGCTTTGTTTGAATGTGTTTGACTTTCATTTGATTCAAATAACTTTGTAGAATGTGTTTGACTTTCATTTGATTCAAATAGCTTTGTTTGAATGTGTTTGACTTTCATTTGATTCAAATAGCTTTGTTTGAATGTGTTTGACTTTCATTTGATTCAATTTGCTTTGTAGAATGTATTTGACTTTTATTTGATTTAATTAGCTTTGTTTGAATGTATTTGACTCTCATTTGATTCAAATAGCTTTATTTGAATGTGTTTGACTTTCATTTGATTCAAATTCCTTTGTTTAAATGTGTTCGACTTTCATTTGATTCAAATAGCATTGTTTGAATGTGCTTGACTTTCATTTGATTCAACTAGCTTTATAGAATGTATTTGACTTTCATTTGATTAAAATAGCTTTGTTTGAATGTGTTTGACTTTCATTTGATTCAATTAGCTTTGTAGAATGTATTTGACTTTCATTTGATTAAAATAGCTTTGTTTGAATGTGTTTGACTTTCATTTGATTCAACTAGCTTTGTAGAATGTATTTGACTTACATTTGATTAAAATAGCTTTGTTTGAATGTGTTTGACTTTCATTTGATTCAATTAGCTTTGTAGAATGTATTTGACTATCATTTGATTCAAATAGCTTTGTTTGAATGTGTTTGACTTTCATTTGATTCAATTTGCTTTGTAGAATGTATTTGACTTTTGTTTGATTTAATTAGCTTTGTTTTGAATGTATTTGACTCTCATTTGATTCAAATAGCTTTATTTGAATGTGTTTGACTTTCATTTGATTCAAATTCCTTTGTTTGAATGTGTTTGACTTTCATTTGATTCGATTTGCTTTGTAGAATGTATTTGACTTTTATTTGATTCAAATAGCTTTGTTTGAATGTGTTTGACTTTCATTTGATTCAATTTGCTTTGTAGAATGTAGTTGACTTTTATTTGATTTAATTAGCTTTGTTTGAATGTATTTGTCTCTCATTTGATTCAAATAGCTTTATAGAATGTATTTGACATTTATTTGATTAAAATAGCTTTGTTTGAATGTGTTTGACTTTCATTTGATTCAATTAGCTTTGTAGAATGTATTTGACTTTCATTTGATTAAAATAGCTTTGTTTGAATGTGTTTGACTTTCATTTGATTCAATTAGCTTTATAGAATGTATTTGACTTTTATTTGATTTAATTAGCTTTGTTTGAATGTATTTGACTCTCATTTGATTCAAATAGCTTTATTTGAATGTGTTTGACTTTCATTTGATTCAAATTCCTGTGTTTGAATGTGTTCGACTTTCGTTTGATTCAAATAGCATTGTTTAAATATGCTTGACTTTCATTTGATTCAACTAGCTTTGTTTGAATGTGTTTGACTTTCATTTGATTCACTTAGCTTTGTAGAATGTATTTGACTTTCATTTAATTCAAATAGCTTTGTAGAATGTGTTTGACTTTCATTTGATTCAAATAGCTTTGTTTGAATGTGTTTGACTTTCATTTGATTAAAATAGCTTTGTTTGAATGTGTTTGACTTTCATTTGATTCGGTTTGCTTTGTAGAATGTATTTGACTTTTATTTGATTCAAATAGCTTTGTTTGAAAGTGTTTGACTTTCATTTGATTCAATTTGCTTTGTAGAATGTATTTGACTTTTATTTGATTTAATTAGCTTTGTTTGAATGTATTTGACTCTCATTTGATTCAAATAGCTTTATTTGAATGTGTTTGACTTTCATTTGATTCAAATTCCTTTGTTTAAATGTGTTCGACTTTCATTTGATTCAAATAGCATTGTTTAAATGTGCTTGACTTTCATTTGATTCAACTAGCTTTATAGAATGTATTTGACTTTCATTTGATTAAAATAGCTTTGTTTGAATGTGTTTGACTTTCATTTGATTCAATTAGCTTTGTAGAATGTATTTGACTTTCATTTGATTAAAAATAGCTTTGTTTGAATGTGTTTGACTTTCATTTGATTCAACTAGCTTTGTAGAATGTATTTGACTTACATTTGATTAAAATAGTTTTGTTTGAATGTGTTTGACTTTCATTTGATTCAATTAGCTTTGTAGAATGTATTTGACTTTCATTTGATTCAAATAACTTTGTAGAATGTGTTTGACTTTCATTTGATTCAAATAGCTTTGTTTGAATGTGTTTAAATTTCATTTGATTAAAATAGCTTTGTTTGAATGTGTTTGACTTTCATTTGATTCAATTTGCTTTGTAGAATGTATTTGACTTTCATTTGATTAAAATAGCTTTGTTTGAATGTGTTTGACTTTCATTTGATCCAACTAGCTTTGTAGAATGTATTTGACTTACATTTGATTAAAATAGTTTTGTTTGAATGTGTTTGACTTTCATTTGATTCAATTAGCTTTGTAGAATGTATTTGACTTTCATTTGATTCAAATAACTTTGTAGAATGTGTTTGACTTTCATTTGATTCAAATAGCTTTGTTTGAATGTGTTTGACTTTCATTTGATTAAAATAGCTTTGTTTGAATGTGTTTGACTTTCATTTGATTCAATTTGCTTTGTAGAATGTATTTGACTTTTGTTTGATTTAATTAGCTTTGTTTGAATGTATTTAACTCTAATTTGATTCAAATAGCTTTATTTGAATGTATTTTACTTTCATTTGATTAAAATAGCTTTGTTTGAATGTGTTTGACTTTCATTTGATTCAATTAGCTTTTTGTAGAATGTATTTGACTTTCATTTGATTAAAATAGCTTTGTTTGAATGTGTTTGACTTTCATTTGATTCAACTAGCTTTGTAGAATGTATTTGACTTACATTTGATTAAAATAGTTTTGTTTGAATGTGTTTGACTTTCATTTGATTCAATTAGCTTTGTAGAATGTATTTGACTTTCATTTGATTCAAATAACTTTGTAGAATGTGTTTGACTTTCATTTGATTCAAATAGCTTTGTTTGAATGTGTTTGACTTTCATTTGATTAAAATAGCTTTGTTTGAATATGTTTGACTTTCATTTGATTCAATTTGCTTTGTAGAATGTATTTGACTTTTATTTGATTTAATTAGCTTTGTTTGAATGTATTTAACTCTCATTTGATTCAAATAGCTTTATTTGAATGTCTTTGACTTTCATTTGATTCAAATTCCTTTGTTTGAATGTGTTTGACTTTCATTTGATTCGATTTGCTTTGTAGAATGTATTTGACTTTTATTTGATTCAAATAGCTTTGTTTGAATGTGTTTGACTTTCATTTGATTCAATTTGCTTTGTAGAATGTATTTGACTTTTATTTGATTTAATTAGCTTTGTTTGAATGTGTTTGACTTTCATTTGATTCAAAAAGCTTTATAGAATGTATTTGACATTTATTTGATTTAAATAGCTTTGCTTGAATGTGTTTGACTTTCATTCGATTCAATTAGCTTTGTAGAATGTATTTGACTTTCATTTGATAAAAATAGCTTTGTTTGAATGTGTTTGACTTTCATTTGATTCAATTAGCTTTGTAGAATGTATTTGACTTTCATTTGATTAAAATAGCTTTGTTTGAATGTGTTTTAATTTCAATTGATTCAAATAGCTTTATAGAATGTATTTGAAATTTATTTGATTTAATAGCTTTGTTTGAATGTGTTTGACTTTCATTTGATTCAATTAGCTTTGTAGAATTTATTTGACTTTCATTTGATTCAAATAGCTTTGTAGAATGTGTTTGACTTTCATTTGATTCAAATAGCTTTGTAGAATGTGTTTGACTTTCATTTGATTCAAATAGCTTTGTTTGAATGTGTTTGACTTTCATTTGATTAAAATAGCTTTGTTTGAATGTGTTTGACTTTCATTTGATTCGATTTGCTTTGTAGAATGTATTTGACTTTTATTTGATTCAAATAGCTTTGTTTGAATGTGTTTTGACTTTCATTTGATTCAATTTGCTTTGTAGAATGTATTTGACTTTTATTTGATTTAATTAGCTTTGTTTGAATGTATTTGACTCTCATTTGATTCAAATAGCTTTATTTGAATGTGTTTGACTTTCATTTGATTCAAATTCCTTTGTTTAAATGTGTTCGACTTTCATTTGATTCAAATAGCATTGTTTGAATGTGCTTGACTTTCATTTGATTCAACTAGCTTTATAGAATGTATTTGACTTTCATTTGATTAAAATAGCTTTGTTTGAATGTGTTTGACTTTCATTTGATTCAATTAGCTTTGTAGAATGTATTTGACTTTCATTTGATTAAAATAGCTTTTGTTTGAATGTGTTTGACTTTCATTTGATTCAACTAGCTTTGTAGAATGTATTTGACTTACATTTGATTAAAATAGCTTTGTTTGAATATGTTTGACTTTCATTTGATTCAATTAGCTTTGTAGAATTTATTGGACTTTCATTTGATTCAAATAACTTTGTAGAATGTGTTTGACTTTCATTTGATTCAAATAGCTTTGTTTGAATGTGTTTGACTTTCATTTGATTAAAATAGCTTTGTTTAAATGTGTTTGACTTTCATTTGATTCAATTTTCTTTGTAGAATGTATTTGACTTTTATTTGATTTAATTAGCTTTGTTTGAATGCATTTAACTCTCATTTGCTTCAAATAGCTTTATTTGAATGTGTTTGACTTTCATTTGATTCAAATTCCTTTGTTTGAATGTGTTCAACTTTTATTTGATTAAAATAGCTTTGTTTGAATGTGTTTGACTTTCATTTGATTCGATTTGCTTTGTAGAATTTATTTGACTTTTATTTGATTAAAATAGCTTTGTTTGAATGTGTTTGACTTTCATTTGATTACATTAGCTTTGTAGAATGTATTTGACTTTCATTTGATTAAAATAGCTTTGTTTGAATGTGTTTGACTTTCATTTGATTCAACTAGCTTTGTAGAATGTATTTGACTTACATTTGATTAAAATAGCTTTGTTTGAATGTGTTTGACTTTCATTTGATTCAATTAGCTTTGTAGAATTTATTTGACTTTCATTTGATTCAAATAACTTTGTAGAATGTGTTTGATCTTCATTTGATTCAAATAGCTTTGTTTGAATGTGTTTGACTTTCATTTGATTAAAATAGCTTTGTTTGAATGTGTTTGACTTTCATTTGATTCAATTTGCTTTGTAGAATGTATTTGACTTTTATTTGATTTAATTAGCTTTGTTTCAATGTATTTAACTCTCATTTGATTCAAATAGCTTTATTTGAATGTGTTTGACTTTCATTTGATTCAAATTCCTTTGTTTGAATGTGTTCAACTTTCATTTGATTCAAATAACATTGTTTGTATGTGCTTGACTTTCATTTGATTCAACTAGCTTTATAGAATGTATTTGACTTTCATTTGATTAAAATAGCTTTGTTTGAATGTGTTTGACTTTCATTTGATTCAATTAGCTTTGTAGAATGTATTTGACTTTCATTTGATTAAAATAGCTTTGTTTGAATGTGTTTGACTTTCATTTGATTCAACTAGCTTTGTAGAATGTATTTGACTTACATTTGATTCAAATAGCTGATGCGTTTTCTTGATTCGTTTGGTCTTAGGTTTAAACAAGCTTCACTCGTTTGTTTTCGCCTAAGGGTTCTAAATCTGATTTCAAGGCTTCACTCACCTTAATCTCGTGATTTAGGGGTTTTTTGAGGATAGTTTGAATTAGCTTCACTCACTAATTAATCTAACCTCTCTTAAATCAGGTTTCACTCGCCTAATCTAAGGGTTTTTATGTTTAACTTCACTCGTCAAACACAAAGAAAACTTGGAAAGAAACGTTCCAAATTAACAAGCAATAAAGCTTTAATCAACAAAACAAACTTCTTCTTTAATTCAAAGTTTACAACCTTTATTTATAGACTCAAAACTAATTCTAAAACCTAATCAAATTAGAAAACTAATCCTAATTGAATTAGAATCCCATTTGACCTAGAAAACCTAAGAAAACTGAAACTTGATCCCCAAGTTCCTAATTCGGATATGACTAAACTAACTAAGTTTAATTCAACTTAGATTAGGTTATTCAATCCTCCTAAAACACCTAGACACGCCTAAAAACCAAAGTCAAGTCCTAATCCACTTAGGAATTTACTTTGCTAAAAACAAGTCCTAATCCAATTAGGAATCTCTTTTGCTAAAGACAAGTCCTAATTCAAATAGGTACTCACTAGACCAAAACAATTCCTAATCAAAATAAAAATCCTAACGCTTAAAACAAGAAAAACCCTTTCAAGTGAAAGGTAAAAACTTGTAAGCCAAAATCTAATCTAAGAAACATTAAAGAAACGGACTAAGAAAGGAAACGTTGAATGCATCCGCATCATACTCCTCCTCTTGAAAACTAACTTGTCCTCAAGTTACATCATAACAAGGAACAAGATCATTTGCACTAAGAGAAGCACAAACGCCTTCACCAAGTAGCACTTGAAATGTATCATAATTCTCCCTATGCACGATTTTAAAAGGCCCTTCATCAAAGGATTCATGCTTGTCTTTGCGGTTGTTGTATAACTTCTGTGCACTCAAAGAAAGCCACACATAGTCACCTATCTCAAATGGAGACTTACGAACAAGTTGAAGCACTCTATCTTGCTGCTTGTCTTTCTTCTTCCTTTTACTTGAACCACCTTCATCACATGTAGAAAGAGAAATAACCTTGCTGCCATCATGTTGCATAGGTTCGAATTTAGGAGGTAAAGGTTTTAATCCAATCCTTTTCCCTTTATGTAGAACTGAAACCACATTCTTCTTTGCAAGGTAGATCACATCACGATCAAATTGCCAAGGACGGCCTAGCAACAAAGCACATGCATCCATAGGAACAACATCACACCATACTTTGTCTTCAAACTCACCAATTGTAAAAGAAACCAATGCTTGTTTCGAAACATGTACTCCTCCAACATTTGTGAGCCAATTAAGTTTGTAAGGATTAGGATGGTTCCTAGTCTCAAGCTGCAATGTATCCGTCATCTTCTTAGAGCATGCATTAGTACAAGAACCATTATCCACAATAACTGAACAACTACGCCCATTCACTAAGCATCTAGTGTGAAACAAGTTCTCCCTTTGTGCCATATCAGTCAAAGGAGTAGATTGAGCATGGAGAAGCTTTCTCAAAACAAGTGTGTTGTGATCCGGGGCTGCCTCACACAATGGTTGCTCTTCACACTCTTCCTCAAAGTCATATTCATTCTCCTCTCCTTCACGTTGCTCTTTTAGAAGTAAAGCAAGTTTAGCATCCTCCTCTTCTAAGGCTTGGTATCTTGTTAATGTCATGACCCTTCTATTAGGACACTCGGACTTGTAGTGACCTCTACCTTGACACTTGAAACACTTGATCTCCTCTTCAAGACTCTTCCTATGATGCATGAACGTAATGTGTCGTTCCATCAAAACAGTCATCTGTTCAAGCAAGTGAGTGATCGTTGATTTATTCTCCATGTTTGCGCACAATCAGTAATTTTCCCTCGAAAGTTTGTTGCTGTAGATTTTGCGTCACTTATCCAATGACCACGAAATTTTACAGTCTATAATTTTAGTCCAATAGGAATCCAACCCAAAAAAAATCACCGAAAAATACCAAGTAGATAGTTTGCAGTAACCTAAAACTTCCAACTGGTCCAGATCTGCGCCGAGAAGAACAAGAACCAAGAAACTAGCACGAATTGATTCTTGATTGCTCAAGAACAAGGATATAACGACTCAATAATCACACCAACAGCTCTGATACCATTTGATGCGTTTCTTGATTCGTTTGGTCTTAGGTTTAAACAAGCTTCACTCGTTTGTTTTCGCCTAAGGGTTCTAAATCTGATTTCAAGGCTTCACTCACCTTAATCTCGTGATTTAGGGGTTTTTTGAGGATAGTTTGAATTAGCTTCACTCACTAATTAATCTAACCTCTCTTAAATCAGGTTTCACTCGCCTAATCTAAGGGTTTTTATGTTTAACTTCACTCGTCAAACACAAAGAAAACTTGGAAAGAAACGTTCCAAATTAACAAGCAATAAAGCTTTAATCAACAAAACAAACTTCTTCTTTAATTCAAAGTTTACAACCTTTATTTATAGACTCAAAACTAATTCTAAACCTAATCAAATTAGAAAACTAATCCTAATTGAATTAGAATCCCATTTGACCTAGAAAACCTAAGAAAACTGAAACTTGATCCCCAAGTTCCTAATTCGGATATGACTAAACTAACTAAGTTTAATTCAACTTAGATTAGGTTATTCAATCCTCCTAAAACACCTAGACACGCCTAAAAACCAAAGTCAAGTCCTAATCCACTTAGGAATTTACTTTGCTAAAAACAAGTCCTAATCCAATTAGGAATCTCTTTTGCTAAAGACAAGTCCTAATTCAAATAGGAACTCACTAGACCAAAAACAATTCCTAATCAAAATAAAAATCCTAACGCTTAAAACAAGAAAAACCCTTTCAAGTGAAAGGTAAAAACTTGTAAGCCAAAATCTAATCTAAGAAACATTAAAGAAACGGACTAAGAAAGGAAACGTTGAATGCATCCGCATCAATAGCTTTGTTTGAATGTGTTTAAATTTCATTTGATTCAAATAGCTTTATAGAATGTATTTGAAATTTATTTGATTTAATAGCTTTGTTTGAATGTGTTTGACTTTCATTTGATTCAATTAGCTTTGTAGAATTTATTTGACTTTCATTTGATTCAAATAGCTTTGTAGAATGTGTTTGACTTTCATTTGATTCAAATAGCTTTGTAGAATGTGTTTGACTTTCATTTGATTCAAATAGCTTTGTTTGAATGTGTTTGACTTTCATTTGATTAAAATAGCTTTGTTTGAATGTGTTTGACTTTCATTTGATTCGATTTGCTTTGTAGAATGTATTTGACTTTATTTGATTCAAATAGCTTTGTTTTGAATGTGTTTGACTTTCATTTGATTCAATTTGCTTTGTAGAATGTATTTGACTTTTATTTGATTTAATTAGCTTTGTTTGAATGTATTTGACTCTCGTTTTATTCTAATAGATTTATTTGAATGTGTTTGACTTTAATTTGATTCAAATTCCTTTGTTTAAATGTGTTCGACTTTCATTTGATTCAAATAGCATTGTTTGAATGTTCTTGACTTTCATTTGATTCAACTAGCTTTATAGAATGTATTTGACTTTCATTTGATTAAAATAGCTTTGTTTGAATGTGTTTGACTTTCATTTGATTCAATTAGCTTTGTAGAATGTATTTGACTTTCATTTGATTAAAATAGCTTTGTTTGAATGTGTTTTGACTTTCATTTTGATTCAACTAGCTTTTTAGAATGTATTTGACTTACATTTGATTAAAATAGCTGTGTTTGAATTTGTTTGACTTTCATTTGATTCAATTAGCTTTGTAGAATTTTATTTTGACTTTCATTTGATTCAAATAACTTTGTAGAATGTGTTAGACTTTTCATTTGATTCAAATAGCTTTGTTTTAAATGTGTTTGACTTTCATTTGATTAAAATAGCTTTATTTAAATGTGTTTGACTTTCCATTTGATTCAATTTGCTTTGTAGAATGTATTTGACTTTTATTTGATTTAATTAGCTTTGTTTGAATGTATTTAACTCTCATTTGATTCAATAGTTTATTTGAATGTGTTTGACTTTCATTTGATTCAAATTCCATTGTTTTGAATTGTTTGCTTTCATTTGATTCAATGTTGTTTGAATGTGCTTGACTTTCATTTGATTCAACTAGCTTTGTAAAATGTATTTTACTTTCGTTTAATTAAAATAGCTTTGTTTGAATGTGTTTGAATTTTCATTTGATTTCAATTAGCTTAGTAGAATGTATTTGACTTTAATTTGATTCCAATAGCTTTGTTTGAATGTGTTTGACTTTTCATTTAATTCAATTGTTTGTTTTTAGAATGTATTTTGACTTTTTATTTGATTTAATTAGTTTGTTTGAATGTATTTGACTCTCATTTGATTCAATAGCTTTATTATGAATGTGTTTTGACTTTCATTTGATTAAATGCTTTGTTGAATGTGCTATATTCGACTTTAATTTGATTCAAATAGCTTTGTTTGAAATGTGTTTGACTTTCATTTGATTCAATTTGCTTGTAGAATGTATTTGACTTTTATTTGATTTAATTAGTTTGTTTGAATGTATTTGACTTTCATTTGATTCAAATAGCTTTATAGAATGTGTTTGACATTTCATTTTGATTCAATTTGCTTTGTTGAATGTGTTTGACTTTTATTTGATTTAATTAGCTTTGTTAGAATGTATTTGACTTTCATTTTGATTCAAATAGCTTTGTTTGAATGTGTTTGACTTTCATTTGATTCAATTAGCTTTGTAGAATGTATTTGACTTTCATTTGATTTCAAATAGCTTTGTTTGAATGTGTTTGACTTTCATTTGATTTCAAAAGCTTATAAATGTTGATTTCCTTTGTTTGAATGTGTTCGACTTTCATTTGATTCAAATAGCATTGTTTGAATGTGCTTGACTTTCATTTGATTCAACTAGCTTTGTAGAATGTATTTGACTTTCATTTGATTCAAATAGCTTTGTTTGAATGTGTTTGACTTTCATTTGATTCAATTAGCTTTGTAGAATGTTTTGACTTTCATTTGATTCAAATAGCTTTGTTTGAATGTGTTTGACTTTCATTTGATTCAATTTGCTTTGTAGAATGTATTTGACTTTTATTTGATTTAATTAGCTTTGTTTGAATGTATTTGACTCTCATTTGATTCAAATAGCTTTATTTGAATGTGTTTGACTTTATTTGATTCATTCCTTTGTTTGAATGTGTTTGACTTTCATTTGATTTTTGCTTTGTAGAATGTATTTGACTTTTATTTGATTCAAATAGCTTTGTTTAATGTGTTTGACTTTCATTTGATTCAATTTGCTTTGTAGAATGTATTTGACTTTTATTTGATTTAATTAGCTTTGTTTGAATGTATTTGACTCTCATTTGATTCAAATAGCTTTATTTGAATGTGTTTGACTTTCATTTGATTCAAATTCCTTTGTTTGAATGTGTTGACTTTCATTTGATTCAAATAGCATTGTTTGAATGTGCTTGACTTTCATTTGATTCAACTAGCTTTGTAGAATGTATTTGACTTTCATTTGATTAAAAATAGCTTTGTTTGAATGTGTTTGACTTTCATTTGATGCTTTCATTTGATTCTTTATTTGAAACTTTCCTTTCGACTTTCATTTGATTCAATTTCCTTTTTGACTTTGTTTGAATGTGTTTGACTTTCATTTGATTCAATTAGCTTTGTAGAATTCTTTCATTTGATTCAAATAGCTTTGTTTGAATGTGTTTGACTTTCATTTGATTCAAATAGCTTGAATGTATTTGACTTTTTTGATTCTTTGTTTGAATGTGTTTGACTTTCATTTGATTCAATTTGCTTTGTAGAATGTATTTGACTTTTGATTTAATTAGCTTTGTTTGAATTTATTTGACTCTCATTTGATTCAAATAGCTTTATTTGAATGTGTTTGACTTTCATTTGATTCAAATTCCTTTGTTTGAATGTGTTCGACTTTCATTTGATTCAAATAGCATTGTTTGAATGTGTTTGACTTTCATTTGATTCAATAGCTTTTAGAATGTATTTGACTTTATTTGATTTAAATAGCTTTGTTTGAATGTGTTTTGACTTTCATTTGATTCAATTAGCTTTGTAGAATGTATTTGACTTTCATTTGATTAAAAATAGCTTTGTTTGAATGTGTTTGACTTTCATTTGATTCAATTAGCTTTGTAGAATGTATTTGACTTTCATTTGATTCAAATAGCTTTGTTTGAATGTGCTTTGACTTTCATTTGATTCAGCTTTGAATGTATTTGACTTTATTTGATTAAATAGCTTTGTTTGAATGTGTTTGACTTTCATTTGATTCAATTTGCTTTGTAGAATGTATTTGACTTTCTTTGTTTGAATTTTGACTCTCATTTGATTCAAATAGCTTTATTTGAATGTGTTTGACTTTCATTTGATTCAAATTCCTTTGTTAATGTGTTTGACTTTCATTTGATTCAAATAGCTTTGTTTGAATGTGTTTGACTTTCATTTGACAATTAGCTTTGAATGTATTTGACTTTTTGATTCTTTGTTTGAATGTGTTTGACTTTCATTTGATTCAATTAGCTTTGTAGAATGTATTTGACTTTCATTTGATTGCTTTGTTTGAATGTGTTTGACTTTCATTTGATTCAATTAGCTTTGTAGAATGTATTTGACTTTCATTTGATTCAAATAGCTTTGTTTGAATGTGTTTGACTTTCATTTGATTCAAATCTTTATAGAATTTTTTGACATTTTTTTGATTTAAAATAGCTTTATTTGAATGTGTTTGACTTTCATTTGATTCAAATTCCTTTGTTTGAATGTGTTCGACTTTCATTTGATTCAAATAGCATTGTTTGAATGTGCTTGACTTTCATTTGATTCAATAGCTTTGTAGAATGTATTTGACTTTCATTTGATTCAAATAGCTTTGTTTGAATGTGTTTGACTTTCATTTGATTCAATTAGCTTTGTACTTTGAGCTTGACTTTCATTTGATTAGAATGTATTTGACTCTTTGTTTGAATGTATTTGACTTCATTTGATTCAAATAGCTTTTTTGAATGTGTTTGACTTTCATTTGATTCAAATTCCTTTGTTTGAATGTGTTTGACTTTGATTTGCTTTGTAGAATGTGTTTTGACTTTTATTTGATTCAAATAGCTTTGTTTGAATGTGTTTGACTTTCATTTGATTCAATTTGCTTTGTAGAATGTATTTGACTTTTATTTGATTTCTTTGTTTGAATGTATTTGACTCTCATTTGATTCAATAGCTTTATTTGAATGTGTTTGACTTTCATTTGATTCAAATTCCTTTGTTTGAATGTGTTCGACTTTCATTTGATTCAAATAGCATTGTTTGAATGTGCTTGACTTTCATTTGATTCAATAGCTTTGTAGAATGTGTTTGACTTTCATTTGATTAAAATAGCTTTGTTTGAATGTGTTTGACTTTCATTTGATTCAAATAGCTTTCTTCATTTGATTCTTTCTTTATTGTTTGAATGACTTTCATTTGATTGCTTTGTAGAATGTATTTGACTTTTATTTGATTCAAATAGCTTTGTTTGAATGTGTTTGACTTTCATTTGATTCAATTAGCTTTGTAGAATGTATTTGACTTTCATTTGATTCAAATAGCTTTGTTTGAATGTGTTTGACTTTCATTTGATTCAAATAGCTTTGAATGTATTTGACTTTATTTGATTTGCTTTGTTTTGAATGTGTTTGACTTTCATTTGATTCAATTTGCTTTGTAGAATGTATTTGACTTTTATTTGATTTAATTAGCTTTGTTTGAATTTATTTGACTCTCATTTGATTCAAATAGCTTTATTTGAATGTGTTTGACTTTCATTTGATTGAATGTGTTCGACTTTCATTTGATTTTGTTTGAATGTGCTTGACTTTCATTTGATTCAACTAGCTTTGTAGAATGTATTTGACTTTCATTTGATTAAAATAGCTTTGTTTGAATGTGTTTTGACTTTCATTTGATTCAATTAGCTTTGTAGAATGTATTTGACTTTCATTTGATTCAAATAGCTTTGTTTGAATGTTTGACTTTCATTTGATTCTTTGCTTTGTAGAATTTATTTGACTTTCATTTGATTCAAATAGCTTTGTTTGAATGTGTTTGACTTTCATTTGATTCAAACTTTGAATGTATTTGACATTTATTTGATTTTAGCTTAATGTGTTTGACTTTCATTTGATTCAATTAGCTTTGTAGAATGTATTTGACTTTCATTTGATTAAAATAGCTTTGTTTGAATGTGTTTACTTTCATTTGATTCAATTAGCTTTGTAGAATGTATTTGACTTTCATTTGATTCAAATAGCTTTGTTTGAATGTGTTTGACTTTCATTTGATTCTTTCATTTATTTGATTTAAATAGCTTTTTTGAATGTGTTTGACTTTCATTTGATTCAAATTTTTGTTTGAATGTCTTTCATTTGATTCAAATAGCATTGTTTGAATGTGCTTTGACTTTCATTTGATGCTTTGTAGAATGTATTTGACTTTCATTTGATTCAAATAGCTTTGTTTGAATGTGTTTGACTTTCATTTGATTCAATTAGCTTTGTAGAATGTATTTTGACTTTCATTTGATTCAAATAGCTTTGTTGAATGTGTTTGACTTTCATTTGATTCAATTTGCTTTGTGAATGTATTTGACTTTTATTTGATTTAATTAGCTTTGTTTGAATGTATTTGACTCTCATTTGATTCAAATAGCTTTATTTGAATGTGTTTGACTTTCATTTGATTCAAATTCCTTTGTTTGAATGTGTTTGACTTTCATTGATTCATTTGCTTTGTAGAATGTATTTGACTTTATTTGATTCAAATAGCTTTGTTTGAATGTGTTTGACTTTCATTTGATTCAATTTGCTTTGTAGAATGTATTTGACTTTTATTTGATTTAATTAGCTTTGTTTGAATGTATTTGACTCTCATTTGATTCAATAGCTTTATTTGAATGTGTTTGACTTTCATTTGATTCAATTCCTTTGTTTGAATGTGTTGACTTTCATTTGATGCTTGTTTGAATGTGTTGACTTTCATTTGATTCAGCTTTGTAGAATGTATTTGACTTTCATTTGATTAAAATAGCTTTGTTTGAATGTGTTTGACTTTCATTTGATTCAAATAGCTTCTTCATTTGATTCTTCACTTTTTTGATTCAAATTTTTGTTTGAATGTGTTGACTTTCATTTGATTCAACTAGCTTTGTAGAATGTATTTGACTTTTTTTGATTCAAATAGCTTTGTTTGAATGTGTTTGACTTTCATTTGATTCAATTAGCTTTGTAGAATGTATTTGACTTTCATTTGATTCAAATAGCTTAATGTGTTTGACTTTCATTTGATTCAAATAGCTTTATAGAATGTATTTGACTTTTTATTTGATTTTAGCTTTGTTTGAATGTGTTTGACTTTCATTTGATTCAATTTGCTTTGTAGAATGTATTTGACTTTTATTTGATTTAATTAGCTTTGTTTGAATGTATTTGACTCTCATTTGATTCAAATAGCTTTATTTGAATGTGTTTGACTTTCATTTGATTCAAATTCCTTTGTTTGAATGTGTTTGACTTTCATTTGATTCAAATAGCATTGTTTGAATGTGCTTGACTTTCATTTGATTCAACTAGCTTTGTAGAATGTATTTGACTTTCATTTGATTAAAATAGCTTTGTTTGAATGTTTTGACTTTCATTTGATTCAATTAGCTTTGTAGAATGTATTTGACTTTCATTGATGCTTTGTTTGAACTTTCATTTGATTCATTTGCTTTGTAGAATGTATTTGACTTTCATTTGATTCAAATAGCTTTAATGTGTTTGACTTTCATTTGATTCAATAGCTTTGAATGTATTTGACATTTATTTGATTTAAATAGCTTTGTTTGAATGTGTTTGACTTTTTTGATTCAATTAGCTTTGTAGAATGTATTTGACTTTCATTTGATTTAGCTTTGTTTGAATGTGTTTGACTTTCATTTGATTCAATTAGCTTTGTAGAATGTATTTGACTTTCATTTGATTCAAATAGCTTTGTTTTGAATGTGTTTGACTTTCATTTGATGCTTTCATTTATTTGATTTGCTTTGAATGTGTTTGACTTTTTGATTCAAATTTTTGTTTGAATGTGTTCGACTTTCATTTGATTCAAATAGCTTGTTTGAATGTGCTTGACTTTCATTTGATTCAAAGCTTTGTAAATGTATTTGACTTTCATTTGATTCAAATAGCTTTGTTTGAATGTGTTTGACTTTCATTTGATTCAATTTGCTTTGTAGAATGTATTTGACTTTCTTTGTTTGAATGGATTCCTTTCATTTGATTCAAATTCCTTTGTTTGAATGTGTTTGACTTTCATTTGATTCATTTGCTTTGTAGAATGTATTTGACTTTTATTGATTCAAATAGCTTTGTTTGAATGTGTTTGACTTTCATTTGATTCAATTTGCTTTGTAGAATGTATTTGACTTTTATTTGATTTAATTAGCTTTGTTTGAATGTTTTGACTCTCATTTGATTCAAATGAATGTGTTTTGACTTTCATTTGATTCAAATTCCTTTGTTTGAATGTGTTCGACTTTCATTTGATTCAAATAGCATTGTTTGAATGTGCTTTGACTTTCATTTGATTCAATTAGCTTTGTAGAATGTTTTTGACTTTCATTTGATTTAGCTTTTTTGAATGTGTTTGACTTTCATTTGATTCACTTTATTGAATGTATTTGACTTCATTTGATTTAGCTTTATTTGAATGTGTTTGACTTTCTTTGATTCAAATTCCTTTGTTTGAATGTGTTTGACTTTGCTTGTTTGAATGTGCTTGACTTTCATTTGATTCAACTAGCTTTGTAGAATGTATTTGACTTTATTTGATTCAAATAGCTTTGTTTGAATGTGTTTGACTTTCATTTGATTCAATTTCTTTGCTTTTATTTGATGCTTTCATTTGATTCAATTAGAATGTATTTGACTTTATTTGATTAATTAGCTTTGTTTGAATGTGTTTGACTTTCATTTGATTCAAATAGCTTTGAATGTATTTGACTTTATTTGATTCAAATAGCTTTATTTGAATGTGTTTGACTTTCATTTGATTCAAATTCCTTTTTGAATGTGACTTTCATTTGATTAGCTTGTTTGAATTGCTTGACTTTCATTTGATTCAATTAGCTTTGTAGAATGTATTTGACTTTCATTTGATTCAAATAGCTTTGTTTAAATGTGTTTGACTTTCATTTGATTCTTTCTTCATTTGAAAATAGCTTTGAATGTGTTTGACTTTCATTTGATTCAAATTCCTTTGTTTGAATGTGTTGACTTTCATTTGATTCAAATAGCATTGTTTGAATGTGACTTTGCTTTAGAATGTATTTGACTTTCATTTGATTCTAGCTTTGTTTGAATGTGTTTGACTTTCATTTGATTCAATTAGCTTTGTAGAATGTATTTGACTTTCATTTGAGCTTCTTTGATTGCTCTTTTATTTGATTCTTTGTTTGAATGTATTTGACTTCATTTGATTCAAATAGCTTTATTTGAATGTTTTGACTTTCATTTGATTCAAATTCCTTTGTTTGAATGTGTTTGACTTTCATTTGATTCAATTTTTGTAGAATGTATTTGACTTTTATTTGATTCAAATAGCTTTGTTTGAATGTGTTACTTTCATTTGATTCAATTTGCTTTGTAGAATGTATTTGACTTTTATTTGCTTTGTTTGACTTCATTTGATTCAAATAGCTTTATAGAACATTTCTTTGTTTGAATGTGTTTGACTTTCATTTGATTCAATTTTTGAATGTATTTGACTTTCATTTGATTAGCTTTAATGTTTTGACTTTCATTTGATTCATTAGCTTTGTAGAATGTATTTGACTTTCATTTGATTCAAATAGCTTTGTTTGAATGTGTTTGACTTTCATTTGATTCAAGCTTTCTTTGATTTGCTTTGTTGAATGACTTTCATTTGATTCTTTGTAGAATTTTGACTTTTATTTGATTTAATTAGCTTTGTTTGAACTTCATTTGATTCAAATAGCTTTATTTGAATGTGTTTGACTTTCATTTGATTCAAATTCCTTGTTTGAATGTGTTTGACTTTCATTTGATTCAAATAGCTTTGTTTGAATGTGTTTGACTTTCATTTGATTCAATTAGCTTTTAGAATGTATTTGACTTTATTTGATTTAAATAGCTTTGTTTGAATGTGTTTGACTTTCATTTGATTCAATTAGCTTTGTAGAATGTATTTGACTTTCATTTGATTAAAATAGCTTTGTTTGAATGTGTTTGACTTTCATTTGATTCAATTAGCTTTTAGAATGTATTTGACTTTCATTTGATTCAAAGCTTTGTTTGAATGTTTTGACTTTCATTTGATTTTCCTTTATTTGAATGTGTTTGACTTTCATTTGATTCAATTCCTTTGTTTGAATGTGTTCGACTTTCATTTGATTCAAATAGCATTGTTTGAATGTGCTTGACTTTCATTTGATTCAACTAGCTTTGTAGAATGTGTTTGACTTTCATTTGATTTAGCTTTGTTTGAATGTGTTTGACTTTCATTTGATTCAATTTGCTTTGTAGAATGTATTTGACTTTTATTTGATTTAATTAGCTTTGTTTGAATGTATTTGACTCTCATTTGATTCAAATAGCTTTATTTGAATGTGTTTGACTTTCATTTGATTCAAATTCTTTGTTTGAATGTACTTTCATTTGATTCAAATAGCATTGTTTGAATGTGCTTGACTTTCATTTGATTCAAAGCTTTGTAGAATGTATTTGACTTTCATTTGATTAAAATAGCTTTGTTTGAATGTGTTTGACTTTCATTTGATTTTAGAATGTATTTGACTTTCATTTGATTCAAATAGCTTTGTTTGAATGTGTTTGACTTTCATTTGATTGCTTTGTAGAATGTATTTGACTTTATTTGATTAAATAGCTTTGTTTGAATGTGTTTGACTTTCATTTGATTCAATTAGCTTTGTAGAATGTATTTGACTTTCATTTGATTAAAATAGCTTTGTTTGAATGTGTTTGACTTTCATTTGATTCAATTTGCTTTGTAGAATGTATTTGACTTTCATTTGATTCAAATAGCTTTGTTTGAATGTGTTTGACTTTCATTTGATTCAAATAGCTTTGAATTTATTTGACATTTATTTGCTTTATTTGAATGTGTTTGACTTCATTTGATTCAAATTCCTTTGTTTGAATGTGTTCGACTTTCATTTGATTCAAATAGCATTGTTTGAATGTGCTTGACTTTCATTTGATTCAACTAGCTTTGTAGAATGTATTTGACTTTCATTTGATTAAAATAGCTTTGTTTGAATGTGTTTGACTTTCATTTGATTCAAGCTTTAGAATGTATTTGACTTTCATTTGATTAAAATAGCTTTGTTTGAATGTGTTTTGACTTTCATTTGATTCAATTAGCTTTGTAGAATGTATTTGACTTTATTTGATTCAAATTTTTGTTTGAATGTGTTTGACTTTCATTGATTCATTAGAATGTATTTGACTTTTATTTGATTTAGCTTTGTTTGAATGTGTTTGACTTTCATTTGATTCAATTCTTTGTAGAATGTATTTGACTTTTATTTGATTTAATTAGCTTTGTTTGAATGTTTTGACTTCATTTGATTCAAATAGCTTTCTTTCATTTGATTCAAATTCCTTTGTTTGAATGTGTTCGACTTTCATTTGATTCAAATAGCATTGTTTGAATGTGCTTGACTTTCATTTGATTCAACTAGCTTTGTAGAATGTATTTGACTTTCATTTGATTAAAATAGCTTTGTTTGAATGTGTTTGACTTTCATTTGATTCAATAGCTTTGAATGTATTTGACTTCATTTGATTAAAATAGCTTTATTTGAATGTGTTTGACTTTGATTCAAATTCCTTTGTTTGAATGTGTTGACTTTCATTTGATTCAAATAGCTTCTTGACTTTTTGAGAGAATGTATTTGACTTTATTTGATTCAAATAGCTTTGTTTGAATGTGTTTGACTTTCATTTGATTCAATTAGCTTTGTAGAATGTATTTGACTTTTATTTGATTCAAATAGCTTTGTTTGAATGTGTTTGACTTTCATTTGATTCAAAAATGTATTTGACTTTTATTTGATTTAATTCTTTGTTTGAATGTGTTTGACTTTCATTTGATTCAAGCTTTGAATGTATTTGACATTTATTTGATTTAAATAGCTTTGTTTGAATGTGTTTGACTTTCATTTGATTCAATTTGCTTTGTTGTATTTGACTTTCTTGTTTGAATGTGACTTCATTTGATTCAAATAGCTTTTTTGAATGTGTTTGACTTTCATTTGATTCAATTAATGTACTTTCATTTGATTCAAATAGCTTGTTTGAATGTGTTGACTTTCATTTGATTCAATTAGCTTTGTAGAATGTATTTGACTTTCATTTGATTCAAATAGCTTTGTTTGTTTTGACTTTCATTTGATTCAAATAGCTTTGAGAATGTATTTGACTTCATTTCTTTGTTTGAATTGTTTGACTTTCATTTGATTCTTTCTTTTTTGATTTAAATAGCTTTGAATGTGTTATTTGATTCAAATTCCTTTGTTTGAATGTGTTCGACTTTCATTTGATTCAAATAGCATTCTTGACTTTCATTTGATTCAACTAGCTTTGTAGAATGTATTTGACTTTCATTTGATTCTTTGTTTGAATGTGTTTGACTTTCATTTGATTCAATTAGCTTTGTAGAATGTATTTGACTTTCATTTGATTCAAATAGCTTTGTTTGAATGTGTTTGACTTTCATTTGATTCAATTGCTTTGTAGAATGTATTTGACTTTTATTTGATTTAATTAGCTTTGTTTGAATGTATTTGACTCTCATTTGATTCAAATAGCTTTATTTGAATGTTTTGACTTTCATTTGATTCAAATTCCTTTGTTTGAATGTGTTTGACTTTCATTTGATTCAATTTGCTTTGTAGAATGTATTTGACTTTCTTTGTTGAATGTATTTGACTTCATTTGATTCAAATAGCTTTGTTTGAATGTTTGACTTTCATTTGATTCAAATTCCTTTGTTTGAATGTCATTTGATTCAAATAGCTTTGTTGAATGTGTTGACTTTCATTTGATGTAATGTATTTGACTTTCATTTGATTAAATAGCTTTGTTTGAATGTGTTTGACTTTCATTTGATTCAATTAGCTTTGTAGAATGTATTTGACTTTGATTCAAATAGCTTTGTTTGAATGTGTTTGACTTTCATTTGATTCAATTTGTGAATGTATTTGACTTTCATTTGATTCAAATAGCTTTAATGTGTTTGACTTTCATTTGATTCAAATAGCTTTATAGACATTTATTTGATTAAATAGCTTTGTTTGAATGTGTTTGACTTTCATTTGATTCTTTCTTTGTAGAATGTATTTGACTTTCATTTGATTCAAATAGCTTTGTTTGAATGTGTTTGACTTTCATTTGATTCAATTAGCTTTGTAGAATGTATTTGACTTTCATTTGATTCAAATAGCTTTGTTTGAATGTGTTTGACTTTCATTTGATTCAAATAGCTTTATAGAATTTATTTGACATTTATTTGATTTAAATAGCTTTATTTGAATGTGTTTGACTTCATTTGATTCAATTTGTTTGAATGTGTTCGACTTTCATTGATTCAAATAGCATTGTTTGAATGTGCTTGACTTTCATTTGATTTGCTTTGCTTTGATTTAGCTTTGTTTGAATGTGTTTGCTTTGTAGAATGTATTTGACTTTCATTTGATTAAAATAGCTTTGTTTGAATGTGTTTGACTTTCATTTGATTCATTTCTTATTTGATTCAAATTTTTGTTTGAATGTGTTTGACTTTCATTTGATTCATTTCTTTTGCTTTCATTTGATTCAATAGCTCTTTCATTTGATTCAAATAGCTTCTTTCTTTGTTTGAATGTGTTTGACTTTGATTCAATTCTTTGTAGAATGTATTTGACTTTCATTTGATTCAAATAGCTTTGTTTGAATGTGTTTGACTTTCATTTGATTCTTTGTAGAATGTATTTGACTTTTATTGCTTTGTTTGAATGTATTTGACTCATTTGATTCAAATAGCTTTATTGAATGTGTTTGACTTTCATTTGATTCAAATTCCTTTGTTTGAATGTGTTTTGATTTTCATTTGATTCAATTTGCTTTGTAGAATGTATTTGACTTTTATTTGATTTAATTAGCTTTGTTTGAATTTATTTGACTTCATTTGATTCAAATAGCTTTATTTGAATGTGTTTTGACTTTCATTTGATTCAAATTCTTTGTTTGAATGTGTTTGACTTTCATTTGATTCAAATAGCTTGTTTGAATGTGCTTGACTTTCATTTGATTCAATTTTGTAGAATGTATTTGACTTTCATTTGATTAAAAATAGCTTTGTTTGAATGTGTTGACTTTCATTTGATTTGCTTTGTAGAATGTATTTGACTTTTATTTGATTCAAATAGCTTTGTTTGAATGTGTTTGACTTTCATTTGATTCATTTGCTTTGAGAATGTATTTGACTTTCATTTGATTCAATAGCTTTGTTTGAATGTGTTTGACTTTCATTTGATTCAGCTTTGACTTTGTTTGAATGTGTTTGACTTTCTTTCTTTGTAGAATGTTTTGACTTTCATTTGATTCAAATAGCTTTGTTTGAATGTGTTTGACTTTCATTTGATTCAATTAGCTTTGTAGAATGTATTTGACTTTCATTTGATTCAAGCTTTGTTAAAACTTTCATTTGATTCAAATAGCTTTGAATTTATTTGACTTTTATTTGATTTCTTTATTTGAATGTGTTTGACTTCATTTGATTCAAATTCCTTTGTTTGAATGTGTTCGACTTTCATTTGATTCAAATAGCATTGTTTGAATGTGCTTGACTTTCATTTGATTCAACTAGCTTTGTAGAATGTATTTGACTTTCATTTGATTTAGCTTTGTTTGAATGTGTTTGACTTTCTTTGTAGAATGTATTTGACTTTCATTTGATTAAATAGCTTTGTTTGAATGTGTTTGACTTTCATTTGATTCAATTCTTTGTAGAATGTATTTGATTCAAATTCCTTTGTTTGAATGTGTTGACTTTTTGATTCATTTCTTTTATTTGATTCAAATAGCTTTAATGTGTTTTGACTTTCATTTGATTCAAATAGCTTTGAATGTATTTGACTTTATTTGATTAAAATAGCTTTGTTTGAATGTGTTTGACTTTGATTCAATTAGCTTTGTAGAATGTATTTGACTTTCATTTGATTTAGCTTCTTTCATTTGATTCAATTAGCTTTGTTGACTTTCATTTGATTCAAATAGCTTTGTTTGAATGTGTTTACTTTCATTTGATTCAAATAGCTTTATAGAATATTTGACATTTATTTGATTTAAATAGCTTTATTTGAATGTGTTTGACTTCATTTGATTCAAATTTTTGTTTGAAACTTTGATTCAAATAGCTTTGACTTTTTGATTGCTTTGCTTGATTAAATAGCTTTGTTTGAATGTGTTTGACTTTCATTTGATTCAATTTTGTAGAATGTATTTGACTTTATTTGATTCAATAGCTTTTTTGAATGTGTTGACTTTCATTTGATTCAATTTGCTTTGTAAATGTATTTGACTTTTCTTTGTTTGAATTCATTAGCTTTGTTGTTTTGACTTTCATTGATTAAAATAGCTTTGTTTGAATGTGTTTGACTTTCATTTGATTCAATTAGCTTTGTAGAATGTATTTGACTTTCATTTGATTCAAATAGCTTTGTTTAATGTGTTTGACTTTCATTTGATTCAAATAGCTTTATAGAATTTATTTGACTTTATTTGATTTAAAATAGCTTTATTTGAATGTGTTTGACTTCATTTGATTCAAATTCCTTTGTTTGAATGTGTTGACTTTCATTTGATTCAAATAGCTTTTGACTTTCATTTGATTTTAGCTTTGTAGTATTTGACTTTTTGATTTAGCTTTGTTTGAATGTGTTTGACTTTCATTTGATTCAATTAGCTTTGTAGAATGTATTTGACTTTCATTTGATTTAGCTTTGTTTGAATGTGTTTGACTTTCATTTGATTCAATTAGCTTTGTAGAATGTATTTGATTTATTTGATTCAAATAGCTTTGTTTGAATGTGTTTGACTTTCATTTTTCATTCTTTTATTTGATTTAGCTTTGTTTGAATTGTTTGACTTTCATTTGATTCAATTTGCTTTGTTAGAATGTATTTGACTTTTATTTGATTTAATTAGCTTTGTTTGAATGTATTGACTCTCATTTGATTCAAATAGCTTTAGAATGTGTTTGACTTTCATTTGATTCAAATTCCTTTGTTTGAATGTGTTCGACTTTCATTGATTCAAATAGCATTGTTTGAATGTGCTTGACTTTCATTTGATTCAAAGCTTTGTAGAATGTTTGACTTTCATTTGATTAAAATAGCTTTTTTTGTGTTTGACTTTCATTTGATTCAAATAGCTTTCTTTTTTGAATGTGTTTGACTTTCATTTGATTTTCCTTTGTTTGAATGTTTCGACTTTCATTTGATTCAAATAGCATTGTTTGAATGTGCTTGACTTTCATTTGATTCAACTAGCTTTGTAGAATGTATTTGACTTTCATTTATTCAAATAGCTTTGTTTGAATGTGTTTGACTTTCATTTGATTCAATTAGCTTTGTAGAATGTATTTGACTTTATTTGATTCAAATAGCTTTGTTTGAATGTGTTTGACTTTCATTTGATTCAATTTGCTTTGTATTGTATTTGACTTTATTTGATTTAATTAGCTTTGTTTGAATGTGTTTGACTTTCATTTGATTCAAATAGCTTCATTTATTTGATTTAAATAGCTTTGTTTGAATGTGTTTGACTTTCATTTGATTCAATTTGCTTTGTAGAATGTATTTGACTTTATTTGATTTAAAATGTATTTGACTTCATTTGATTCAAATAGCTTTATTTGAATGTGTTTGACTTTCATTTGATTCAGCTTTGATTCAAATAGCTTGTTTACTTTCATTTGCTTTGTAGAATGTGTTTGACTTTCATTTGATTATAGCTTTGTTTGAATGTGTTTGACTTTCATTTGAGAATGTATTTGATTTCATTTGATTTAGCTTTGTTTGAATGTGTTTTGACTTTCATTTGATTCATTTGAATTTATTTGACATTTATTTGATTTAAATAGCTTTGTGTTTGACTTTCATTTGATTCAAATTCCTTTGTTGAATGTTTGACTTTCATTTGATTCAAATAGCATTGTTTGAATGTGCTTGACTTTCATTTGATGCTTTGTATGTATTTGACTTTCATTTGATTAAATAGCTTTGTTTGAATGTGTTTGACTTTCATTTGATTCAATTAGCTTTGTAGAATGTATTTGACTTTCATTTGATTCAAATAGCTTTGTTTGAATGTGTTTGACTTTCATTTGATTCAATTTGCTTTGTAGAATGTATTTGACTTTTATTTGATTAATTAGCTTTGTTTGAATGTGTTTGACTTCATTTGATTCAAATAGCTTCTTTGACTTTCATTTGATTCAGCTTTTATTTGGAAATGTATTTGACTTTCTCATTTGGCTTTATTTGCTTTTTGATGTTTGAATGCTTTCATTTGATTCAAATTTTGTTTGAATGTGTTTGACTTTCATTTGAGCTTTGTAGAATGTATTTGACTTTTATTTGATTCAAATAGCTTTGTTTGAATGTGTTTGACTTTCATTTGATTCGCTTTGTAGAATGTATTTGACTTTTTGATTCAAATAGCTTTGAATGTGTTTGACTTTCATTTGATTCAAATTTGGAATCTTTCTTTCATTTGATTCAAATTTGCTTTGTAGAATGTATTGATGCTTCATTTGATTCAAATAGCTTTTTGAATGACTTTGACTTTGTTTGATGTGTTTGACTTTCATTTGATTCAATTAGCTTTGTAGAATGTATTTGACTTTCATTGATTCAAATAGCTTTGTTTGAATGTGTTTGACTTTCATTTGATTCAAATAGCTTCATTTATTTGATTTAAATAGCTTTGAATGTGTTTTGAGATTCAATTTGACTTTCATTTGATTCAAATTTGTTTGAATGTGTTGACTTTCATTTGATGCTTCTTTCATTTGATTAAAATAGCTTTGTGAATGTGTTTTTGACTTTCATTTGATTCAATTTGCTTTGTAGAATGTATTTGACTTTTATTTGATTTAATTAGCTTTGTTTGAAT